>NC_080379.1:51344671-51451808 GCF_014773155.1 Arachis stenosperma | reverse complement strand
CTTGTCATGCCTTTGTCCCAACACTGCACCAATGGCATGGTCACTGGCATCACACATTAATTCAAATGGTAATGTCCAGTCTGGTGCAGAGATGATTGGTGCTGTAACCAATTTAGCTTTCAGAGTCTCAAATGCCTGCAGACACTCTTTATCAAAGATAAATGGCGTGTCAGTAGCTAGCAGGTTGCTCAGAGGTTTGGCAATTTTTGAAAAATCCTTTATAAACCTCCTGTAGAATCCTGCATGCCCCAGAAAGCTTCTGATAGCCTTAACATTGGCAGGTGGTGGTAGTTTTTCAATTACCTCTACCTTAGCTTGATCCACCTCTATCCCCTTGTTCGAGATTTTGTGCCCAAGGACAATTCCTTCAGTCACCATAAAGTGACACTTTTCCCAATTTAAAACCAGGTTAGTCTCTTGGCATCTCTTTAGAACAAGTGCTAAATGGTTAAGGCAGGAGCTGAATGAGTCTCCAAACACTGAAAAGTCATCCATGAAGACTTCCAGAAACTTTTCCACCATATCAGAGAAAATTGAGAGCATGCACCTCTAAAAGGTTGCAGGTGCATTGCACAGGCCAAATGGCATCCTTCTGTATGCAAATACTTCAGATGGGCATGTGAATGCTGTTTTCTCCTGATCCTGGGGATCTACTGCAATTTGATTATACCCTGAATATCCATCCAGAAAGCAGTAGTATTCATGACCTGCTAGTCTTTCTAGCATCTGGTCTATGAATGGTAAAGGAAAATGATCCTTTCTGGTAGCTGTATTGAGCCTTCTGTAATCAATACACATACGCCACCCTGTAACTGTTCTTGTAGGAACCAGTTCATTTTTTTCATTATGAACCACTGTCATGCCACCTTTCTTAGGGACGACTTGGACAGGGCTCACCCAGGGGCTATCAGAAATAGGATAAATAATCCCAGCCTCTAGTAACTTAGTGACCTCTTTCTGCACCACCTCCTTCATGGCTGGATTCAGCTGCCTTTGTGGTTGAACCACTGGCTTGGCGTCACCCTCCAGTAAGATCTTGTGCATGCATCTGGCTGGGCTAATGCCCTTGAGATCACTAATGGACCACCCAAGAGCTGTCTTGTGTGTCCTTAGCATTTGAATTAGTGCTTCCTCTTCCTGTGGCTCTAAGGTAGAGCTTATGATTACAGGAAAGGTATCACCTTCTCCCAAGAATGCATATTTTAGGGAAGGTGGTAATGGTTTGAGCTCGGGTTTAGGAGGTTTCTCCTCTTCCTGAGGGATTTTCAGAGGTTCTACTATTTTCTCTGACTCCTCCAGATCAGGCTGAACGTCTTTAAAGATGTCCTCTAGCTCTGATTCGAGACTCTCAGCCATATTGACCTCTCTTACCAGAGAGTCAATAATATCAACACTCATGCAGTCATTTGGGGTGTCTGGATGTTGCATGGCTTTGACAACATTCAATTTGAATTCCTCCTCATTGACTCTCAAGGTTACTTCCCCTTTTTGGACGTTAATGAGGGTTCGGCCAGTTGCTAGGAAAGGTCTTCCTAGAATGAGAGTTGCACTCTTGTGCTCCTCCATTTCCAGCACCACAAAGTCAGTAGGAAAGGCAAATGGCCCAACCTTGACAATCATGTCCTCAATCACACCTGATGGGTATTTAATGGAGCCATCAGCAAGTTGAAGACATATCCTGGTTGGTTTGATTTCTTCAGTTAAACCAAGCTTTCTGATAGTAGATGCAGGTATTAGGTTGATACTTGCCCCAAGATCACATAAAGCTTGCTTGGTGCAATTGCCCTCTAGTGTGCATGGTATCATAAAGCTCCCAAGATCTTTAAGCTTCTCAGGTAAGCTTTTCAGAATGACTGCACTGCATTCTTCAGTGAGGTAAACTTTTTCAGTTTCCCTCCAATCCTTCTTATGACTTAAGATCTCTTTCATGAACTTAGCATAAGAGGGTATTTGCTCAAGTGCTTCTGCAAACGGAATCTTTATTTCAAGAGTCCTGAGATAGTCTGCAAAGCGGGCAAATTGCTTATCCTGTTCTGCTTGGCGGAGTTTTTGAGGATAAGGCATTTTGGCTTTGTATTCCTCAACCTTAGTTGCTGCAGGTTTATTACATACAGAAGTGGGTTGGGAAGCCTTTTTAGAAGGGTTGTCATCAGCACTTGTATGTGACTGATTCCCCACTGGTATTTGAATGCCTGTGGTGGGAGCTGGAGTGGCGTTAGACGCCACTTCCTTGTTTGTTACTGGCGTTTAAACGCCAGAACCATGCTCCCTTTGGGCGTTCAACGCCGGATTCATGCTTGTTTCTGGCGTTGAACGCCAGGAATGAGCATGGTCTGGGCGTTCAGCGCCAGCTTTATTCCTCTCTGGGCTCTGACTATCCTCAGAGGGATTTTGAGTATCCACTTGTTCATTTCTTGGTTTCCTGCTGCTTTGAAGTGAGGTATTTAATGTTTTCCCACTTCTTAATTGAACTGCTTGGCATTCTTCTGTTATTTGTTTTGACAGTTGCTTTTCTGTCTGCTTTAATTGTACTTCCATGTTCCTGTTAGCCATTCTTGTTTCCTGTAATATTTCCTTGAATTCGGCTAGCTGCTGAGTTAGAAAGTCTAATTGCTGATTGAATTCATTAGCCTGATCCACCAGACTGAGTTCAGCAGTTACTGTTTTAGCTTCTTCTTTCATGGAAGATTCACTGCTTAGGTACAGATGTTGATTTCTGGCAACTGTATCAGTAAGCTCTTGAGCCTCTTCAATTGTTTTTCTCATATGTATAGATCCACCAGTTGAGTGGTCTAGAGAAATCTGAGCTTTTTCTGTAAGCCCATAGTAGAAGATGTCTAATTGCACCCATTCTGAAAACATTTCAGAGGGGCATTTTCTTAGCATCTCTCTGTATCTTTCCCAGGCATCATAAAGAGATTCATTATCTCCTTGTTTGAAGCCTTGGATGCTTAGCCTTAGCTGTGTCATCCGTTTTGGAGGGAAATAGTGATTCAGGAATTTTTCTGACAGCTGCTTCCATGTTTTTATGCTGTTCTTAGGCTGGTTATTTAACCACCTCTTAGCTTGATCTCTTACAGCAAATGGAAACAGTAATAATCTGTAGACATCCTGATCCACTTCCTTATCATGTACTGTGTCAGCAATTTGCAAAAATTGTGCCAGAAACTCTGTAGGTTCTTCATGTGGAAGACCAGAATACTGACAATTTTGCTGCACCATGATAATGAGCTGAGGATTCAACTCAAAGCTACTAACTCCAATGGAGGGTATACAGATACTACTCCCATATGAAGCAGTAGTGGGGTTAGCATATGACCCCAGAGTCCTCTTGGACTGTTCATTCCCACTTAGTTCCATGTTGGAATAAAAGAGATGGTATATATGTTGATATTATTTATTTTATAAAAATTAATTTTTATAAAATAAAATAAAAACGAAATAAATAAAAGAAAGTGGAAATATTTTGAAATTGAAAGTTGAATTTTTATATAAAATTTTCGAAAAATGTAGTTCAAAATTAGTTAGAAAATAAAAATTTTTTGAATTTTGAATTTTATGATGAAAGAGAAAAACACACAAAAGACACAAGACTTAAAATTGTTAGATCTAATGCTCCTTATTTTCGAAATTTTTTGGAGGGAAAACACCAAGGAACACCAAACTTAAAAATTTTAAGATCAAGACACAAGAAAAACTCAAGAACACCTTGAAGATTCACAAGAACACAAAGAACAAAAGAAAGAACACCAAACTTAAAATTTTTAGAAAACTTTAATAAAATTTTCGAAAATTCTAAAAAGATTAACAAGAAAACACCAAACTTAAAGTTTGGCACAAGATTCAATTAAAGAAAAATTATTTTTGAAAAAGGTTCCAAAGCGTATACCCAATTATCAAGAATATAAGCCAATACTCTAGCCAATTGGGAGTAAATGTAACACTTGTTCTGAATATTCCAATTAATGTTTTTTAAAAAGAACACAAGTGAAACAAGAAAAGACACAAAGCAAGAAAAACTCAAGATCAACAAGAAAGATAAACAAGAACAACTCGAAGATCAATGAAGAACAAAGAACACAAGTCGAAAATTTTAAAGAAAAATATAAGACATGTAATTGACACCAAACTTAGAACAAGACACTAGACTCACGAAAATTAGCAATTAATTAAGAAAAATAATAAATTTTGAAAAGAAATTTTTGAAAAGAAACTATCCTATCAAGATTTAATGACTCTATAACAATAAAAATAAAAATAAATTATTCCTAATCTAAGAAATAAATAAACCTTTAGTTGTTCAAACTCGAATAATCCCCGGCAACGGCACCAAAAACTTGGTGCACGAATTTGTAATCCGCACAACTAACCAGCAAGTGCACTGGGTCGTCCAAGTAATACCTTACGTGAGTAAGGGTCGATCCCACGGAGATTATTGGTTTGAAGCAAGCTATGTTTATTTTATTATTCTTAGTCAGGATATTAATTAAAATTATAAGTTGGAATTATTAGATTTGATTGGAAAAATGAAAGAGAATAACAGCGTTACTTGTTGTGCAGTAATGAGAAATATGTTGGAGTTTTGGAGATGCTTTGTCCTCTGAACTTCAACTCTTCCTTGAAATCCTTCAACACACGAAAAGTCCCTTCCATGGCAAGCTCTATGTAGGGTATCACCGTTGTCAATGGCTACCTCCCATCCTCTCAGTGAAAACGTTCCTATGCTCTGTCACAGCACGGCTAATCATCTGTCGGTTCTCAATCAGGTTGGAATAGAATCCATTGATTCTTTTGTGTCTGTCACTAATGCCCAGCCTTCAGGAGTTTGAAGCTCGTCACAGTCATTCAATCCCAGAATCCTACTCGGAATACCACAGACAAGGTTTAGACTTTCCGGATTCTCATGAATGCCGCCATCAATCAGGCTTATACCACGAAGATTCTGCGTAATGAATCTAAGAGATACTCATTCAGTCTGATGTAGAACGGAGGTGGTTGTCAGGCATACGTTCATGGTTTGGGGAAGGTGATGAGTGTCACGGATCATCACCTTCTCCATAATTAAGCGCGAATGAACATCTTAGATAAGAACAAGCGTGTTTGAATGGAAAGCAAAGGAATTGTATTAATTCATCGAGACGCTGCAGAGCTCCTCACCCCCAACAATGGAGTTTAGAGACTCATGCCGTCAAAAAGTATGTAATTCAGATCTGAAAATGTCATGAGGTACAGAATAATTCTCTAAAAGTTGTTTAAATAGTAAACTAGTAACATAGGTTTACAGAATATGAGTAAACTAAGATAATTGGTGCAGAAATCCACTTCTGGGGCCCACTTGGTGTGTGCTGGGGCTGAGACTAAAGCTATCCACGAGTAGAGGCTTTTCTTGGAGTTGAACTCCAAGTTATGACGTGTTTTGGGCGTTCAACTCCGGATCATGACGTTTTTCTGGCGTTTAACTCCAGACAGCAGCATGTACTTGGCGTTCAATGCCAAGTTACGTCGTCTATCTTCGCGCAAAGTATGGACTATTATATATTGCTGGAAAGCCCTGGATGTCTAATTTCCAACGCCGTTGAGAGCGCGCCAATTGGACTCCTGTAGCTCCAGAAAATCCATTTCGAGTGCAGGGAGGTTAGGATCCAACAGCATCAGCAGTCCTTTTTCAGCCTAAATCAGATTTCTGCTCAGCTTCCTCAATTTCAGCCAGAAAATACCTGAAATCAAAGAAAAATACACACACTCATAGTAAAGTCCAGAAATATGATTTTTGCTTAAAAACTAATAAAATTCTATTAAAAACTAATTAAAACATACTAAAATCTACATGAAATTACCCCCAAAAAGTGTATAAAATATCCGCTCATCAGTGTCCCAAACCAACTCAAGAGGGGAGATCTCAAACCAGTTGCAAGAGGTTGGCTAGACTTTATTGGGCGTTCTATATTGCCCACTAGTAACTGTTCTGAGGTCACTGTCAAGAGAGCAGTGATGATTCATTGCATTATGCTGGGAAAAGAAATGGAGATTCATCATCTGATTTCTTGTGAGATTTACACAATTGCAAACAAGAACTCCACTGAAGCCAAACTGGCTTACCCAAGCTTAATCTCTTTGCTATGCAAAGATGCTGGGGTGAGGATGGGAGTAGATGAATTCATCCCAATTGAACATCCAATCACCAAGAAGTCAATGGAAGGACAAATGCAAGATAACTCTATCAAAAGAAGGGCGCAGGAATTCCTCCCTGAACTTCCTGAATTCGACTACTGGGCCCGCCTAGAAGCATCTGTTGCCAAGCTGCAAGAAGCTGTGGAACAAATTAAGGAAGAACAGCAGAATCAAAACTGCATGCTCTTCAAATTGCTGAAGGAACAAGAGAAGCAGGGGCGTGAGCTACAGGAGCTGAAGCGCCAGAAGCTCTCCCTTGAAGGGTCAAACACCCCACAAGTTGAGAGAGCATCCACTTCTGAAAATCAAGGTTGTTGAGTCCTAACTCTGTGATAACCTTTATCATTAGGAATCTATTTTAGAGTCATTTAAATTTCTGTTTTTAATTTTCTGTTTTTTATTACTATTGGTCTTATCTTATATTTATTTTTGAGTCTTGTTCTTATTCCATGATTAATAAAATTTAAAGTTCATGTCTTAAAGCTATGAATGTCCTATGAATCCATCACCTCTCTTAAATGAAAAATGCTTTAATCACAAAAGAACAAGAAGTACAGGATTTCGAATTCATCTTTGAAACTAGTTGAATTAGTTTGATGTGGTGACAATACTTTTTGTTTTTTGAATGAATGCTTGAACAGTGCATATGTCTTTTGAATTTGTTGTTTAAAGAATGTTAAATTTATTGGCTCTTGAAAGAACGATGGAAAAGGAGAAATGTTATTGAGGATTTGAAAAATCATCAAATTGATTCTTGAAGTAAGAAAAAGCAGTGAATACAAAAAAAAAGAGAAAGAAAAAGAAAAAAAAAAGAGCAAGCAGAAAAAGCCAATAGCCCTTAAAACCAAAAGGCAAGGATACTAAAAAGGATCCAAGGCTTTGAGCATCAGTGGATAGGAGGGCCTAAAGGAATTAAATCCTAGCCTAAGCAGCTAAACCAAGCTGTCCCTAACCATGTGCTTGTGGCGTGAAGGTGACAAGTGAAAAGCTTGAGACTGAGCGGTTAAAGTCGTGATTCAAAGCAAAAAGAGTGTGCTTAAGAACCCTGGACACCTCTAATTGGGGACTCTAGCAAAGCTGAGTCACAATCTGAAAAGGTTCACCCAGTTATGTGTCTGTGGCATGTATGTATCCGGTGATACTACTGGAAAACAGAGTGCTTTGGGCCACGGCCAAGACTCATAAAGTAGCTGTATTCAAGAATCAACATACTTAACTAGGAGAATTAATAACACTATCTGAATTCTGAGTTCCTATAGATGCCAATCATTCTAAACTTCAAAGGATAAAGTGAGATGACAAAACTATTCAGAGGCAAAAAGCTACTAGTCCCGCTCATCTGATTGGAGCAAAGTTTCATTGATATTTTGGAGTCTATAGTATGTTCTCTTCTTTTTATCCTATTTGATTTTCAGTTACTTGGGGACAAGCAACAATTTAAGTTTGGTGTTGTGATAAGCGGATAATTTATACGCTTTTTGGCACTGTTTTTAGTATATTTTTAGTACATTTTAGTTAGTTTTTATTATATTTTTTTAGTTTTTAATTAAAATTCACTTTTCTAGACTTTACTATGAGTTTGTGTGTTTTTTTGTAATTTAAGGTATTTTCTGGCTGAAATTGAGGGACCTGAGCAAAAATCTGATTCAGAGACTAAAAAAGGACTGCAGATGCTGTTGGATTCTGACCTCCCTGCACTCGAAGTAGATTTTTTGGAGCTACAAAACCCCAATTGGCGCACTCTCAATTGCGTTGGAAAGTAGACATCCTGGGATTTTCAGCAATATATAATAGTCCATACTTTGCCAAAGAATTGATGGCCCAAACTGGCGTTCCAAATCAGCTTCAGAATTCCCGGCGTTTAACGCCGGAACTGGCACAAAAGTTGGAGTTAAACGCCCAAACTGGCACAAAAGCTAGCGTTTAACTCCAGGAAAAGTCTCTACACATGAAAGCTTCAATGCTCAGCCCAAGCACACACCAAGTGGACCCCGGAAGTGGATTTTTACGTCATTTACTCATTCTTGTAAACCCTAGGTCACTAGTTCACTATAAATAGGACTTTTTGCTATTGTATCTTCATCTCATGACACATTACACATTTCATATTGTATCTTCTACGACATGAGTCTCTAAACCCCATGGTTGGGGGTGAGGAGCTCTGCTGTGTCTTGATGGATTAATGTAATTACTATTGTTTTTCATTCAATCACGCTTGCTTCTATTCTAAGATACCACTTGTTCTTCAACCTGATGAATATGATAATCTGTGACACTCATCACCATTCTCACCTATGAACGTGTGTCTGACAAACACCTCCGTTGTACCTTCGTTTGAGTGTGTATCTCTTGGATTCCTTAAGCAGAATCTTCGTGGTATAAGCTAGAACCCATTGGCGGCCATTCTTGAGAATCCGGAAAGTCTAAACCTTGTCTGTAGTATTCCGAGTAGGATTCGAGGATTGAATGACTGTGACAAGCTTCAAACTCGCGAGTGTTGGGCGTTAGTGACAGACGCAAAAGAATCACTGGATTCTATTCTGACATGATCGAGAACCGACAGATGATTAGCCGTGCGGTGACAGCGTGCGTTGAACATTTTCACTGAGAGGATGGGAGGTAGCCATTGACAACGGTGAAACCCAACATACAGCTTGCCATGGAAGGAGCCTTGCGTGCATGAAGAAGAAGACAGTAGGAAAGTAGAGATTCAAAAGATATAGCATCTCCAAAACCTCAACATGTTCTCCATTACTGCAGAACAAGTATTTATTTCATGTTCTTTTACTTTTTACAATTAAATCTAAGAATTATTGATATCCTGACTAAGAGTTACAAGATAACCATAGCTTGCTTCAAGCCGACTGGTGCACGAAATTGTGATCATCAATGGCGCCATCAACATGGTACGCTCAATTGCAATCTCAACTCTTTATCACAACTTCACACAACTAACCAGCAAGTGCACTGGGTCATCCAAGTAATAAATCTTACGCGAGTAAGGGTCGATCCAACGGAGATTGTTGGTATGAAGCAAGTTATGGTCATCTTGTAAATCTCAGTCAGGCGGATTCAAATGGTTATTGAGGATTGATAATTAAAAGATGAATAAAACATAAAATAAAGATAGAGATACTTATGTAATTCATTGGTGAGAATTTCAGATAAGCGTGTGGAGATGCTTTGTCCCTTCCGTCTCTCTGCTTTCCTACTGTCTTCATCCAATCCTTCTTACTCCTTTCCATGGCAAGCTGTATGTTGGGCATCACCGTTGTCAATGGCTACAGTCTCGTCCTCTTAGTGAAAATGTTCAACGCGCTCTGTCACAGCACGGCTATTCATCTGTCGGTTCTCGATCATGTTGGAATAGAATCCAGTGATTCTTTTGCGTCTATCACTAACGCCCCACAATCGTGAGTTTGAAGCTCGTCACAGTCATTCAATCCCTGAATCCTACTCGGAATACCACAGACAAGGTTTAGACTTTCCGGATTCTCAAGAATGACCGCCAATGGATTCTAGCTTATACCACGAAGATTCTGATTAAGGAATCCAAGAGATACACATTCTAGCCTTGTTTGCATGTAGAACGGAAGTGGTTGTCAGGCATGCGTTCATAAGTGAGAATGATGATGAGCGTCACATAATCATCACATTCATCAAGTTCTTGAGTGCGAATGAATATCTTAGAACAAGAATAAGCTGAATTAAATGGAAAATAGTAGTAATTGCATTGATACTCGAGGTACAGCAGAGCTCCACACCTTAATCTATGGTGTGTAGAAACTCTACCATTGAAAATACATAAGAACAAGGTCTAGGCATGGCCGAGAGGCCAGCCCCCATGATCTAAGAACTAGACGTCCAAAGATTGAAAATACAATAGCAAAAGGTCCTATTTATAGAGAACTAGTAGCTTAGGGTTTACAAAAATGAGTAAATGACATAAAAATCCACTTCCAGGCCCACTAGGTGTGTGCTTGGGCTGAGCATTGAAGCTTTCATGTGTAGAGACTTTTCTTGGAGTTAAACGCCAGCTTTTGTGCCAGTTTGGGCGTTTAACTCCAGCTTTTGTGCCAGTTCCGGCGTTAAACGCCAAAATTCTTGAGCTGACTTGGAACGCCTATTTAGGCCGTCAAATCTCGGACAAAGTATGGACTTTTATATATTGCTGGAAAGCCCAGGATGTCTACATTCCAACGCAATTGAGAGCGCGCCAATTGGGCTTCTTTAGCTCCAGAAAATCCACTTCGAGTGCAGAGAGGTCAGAATCCAACAACATCTGCAGTCCTTTTTCAGCCTCTGGATCAGATTTTTGCTCAGGTCCCTCAATTTCAGCCAGAAAATACCTAAAATCATAGAAAAACACACAAACTCATAATAAAATCCAGAAAAGTAAATTTTAAATAAAAACTAATAAAAATATAATAAAAACTAACTAAAACATACTAAAAACATACTAAAAACGATGCCAAAAAGCGTATAAATTATCCGCTCATGACAACACCAAACTTAAATTGTTGCTTGTCCCCAAGCAACTGAAAATGAAATAGGATAAAAAGAAGAGAATATACAATGAATTCCAAAAACATCTATGAAGATCAGTATTAATTAGATGAGCGGGGCTTTTAGCTTTTTGCCTCTGAACAGTTTTGGCATCTCACTTTATCCTTTGAAGTTCAGAATGATTGGCTTCTATAGGAACTCGGAATCCAGATAGTGTTATTGATTCTCCTAGTTAAGTATGATGATTCTTGAACACAGCTACTTTATGAGTCTTGGCCGTGGCCCAAAGCACTCTGTTTTCCAGTATTACCACCGGATACATCCATGCCACAGACACATAACTGGGTGAACCTTTTCAGATTGTGACTCAGCTTTGCTAGAGTCCCCAATTAGAGGTATCTAGGGTTCTTAAGCACACTCTTTTTGCTTTGGATCACAACTTTAACCGCTCAGTCTCAGGTTTTCACTTGACACCTTCACGCCACAAGCACATGGTTAGGGACAGCTTGGTTTAGCCGCTTAGGCCAGTATGTTATTCCTGTAGGCCCTCCTATCCACTGATGCTCAAAGCCTTGGATCCTTTTTATTATCCTTGCCTCTTGGTTTAAAGGGCTATTGGCTTTTTCTGCTTGCTCTTCTCTTTTTTTTTTGAATTTACTGCTTTTTCTTGCTTCAAGAATCATTTTTATGATTTTTCAGATCCTCAGTAACATGTCTCTTTTTTCATCATTCTTTCAAGAGCCAACAATTTTAACATTCATGAACAACAAATTAAAAAGACATATGCACTGTTCAAGCATACATTCAGAAGTCAAAAGTATTGCCACCACATCAAAATAATTAATCTGTTATAAAATTCAAAATTAATGCAATTCTTCTCTTTTTCAATTAAGAACATTTTTTATTTAAGAAAGGTGATGGATTCATAGGACATTCATAACTTTAAGGCATAGACACTAAGAAACTAATGATCATAAGACACAAACATAAATAAAACATAAAGCATAATTTTCGAAAACAGAAAAATAAAGAACAAGGAGATTAAAGAACGGGTCCACCTTAGTGATGGTGGCTTGTTCTTCCTCTTGAAGATTTTATGGAGTGCTTGAGCTCCTCAATGTCTCTTCCTTGCCTTTGTTGCTCCTCTCTCATGATTCTTTGATCTTCCCTAATTTCATGAAGGAGGATGGAATGTTCTTGGTGCTCCACCCTTAGTTGTCCCATACTTGAACTTAATTCTCCTAGGGAGGTATTGATTTGCTCCCAATAGTTTTGTGGAGGAAAGTGCATCCCTTGAGGCATCTCAGGGATTTCATGATGAGGAATTTCCTCATGTCTATGAGTGGGATCTCTTGTTTGCTCCATCCTCTTCTTAGTGATGGGCTTGTCCTCATCAATGAGGCTATCTCCCTCTATGTTAATTCCAACTGAATTACAGAGGTGACAAATTAGATGAGAGAAGGCTAACCTTGCCAAGGTAGAGGACTTGTCCGCCACCTTATAAAGTTCTTGGGATATAACCTCATGAACTTCTACTTCCTCTCCAATCATGATGATATGAATCATGATAGCCCGGTCTATAGTAGCTTCGGACCGGTTGCTAGTGGGAATGATTGAGCGTTGGATAAACTCCAACCATCCCCTAGCCACGGGCTTGAGGTCATGCCTTCTCAGTTGAACCAGCTTCCCTCTTGAATCTCTCTTCCATTGAGCGCCCTCTTTACAAATGTCTATGAGGACTTGGTCTAACCTTTGATCAAAGTTGACCCTTCTAGTGTAGGGGTGTTCATCTCCTTGCATCATGGGCAAGTTGAATGCCAACCTTACATTTTTCGGACTAAAATCTAAGCATTTCCCCCGAACCATTGTAAGCCAATTCTTTGGGTCCGGGTTCACACTTTGATCATGGTTCTTGGTGATCCATTGGTGGACAAAATTGTGATCCATGTTCTTTGTATTTGTTTGAAATCATTATTATGGCACCAGTTGAATTCACAACTCCGTTCAACTAACCAGCAAGTGTACTGGGTCGTCCAAGTAATAAACCTTACGTGAGTAAGGGTCGATCCCACAGAGATTGTTGGTATGAAGCAAGCTATGGTCACCTTGTAAATCTCAGTTAGGCAGATTAAATTTGTTTATGGTTTCGAAAATAGAAATAAGAAAATAGAAATAATAAAAGGGATACTTATGCAGATTCATTGGTGGAAATTTCAGATAAGCATATGGAGATACTGCATGGCTCAAGGACGCCTGCTTTCCTACTGCTTCGACTCAATCCTTCTTATTCCTTTCCATGGCAAGCTGTGTATAGGGGTTCACCATTTGACGATGGCTACTTTGAATCCTCTCGGGAAAATGGTCCTCTGCGGCTGTCACTCGCATGGCTAATCGTCTGGAGGCATCACACTGGCCGAAGGCTACATCCCATCCTCGCAGTGAAAACTACGCTCACGCGCTCTGTCACAGCACGGCTAATCACTGGTTGGTTCCCGCGCCTACTGGAATAGAATCCCTTGATTCTTTTGCGTCTGTCACTAACGCCCAGCACTTGCGAGTTTGAAGCACGTCACAGTCATTCATTACCGGAATCCTACTCGGAATACCACAGACAAGGTTAGACTTTCTGGATTCCCAAGATCCTACTCGGAATACCACAGACAAGGTGAGACTTTCCGGATCCTCATAAATGCCGCCATCTATCTAGCTTATACCACGAAGATTCTGTTGGGGAATCTAAGAGATACACATTCAAGCTCGGTTGCATGTAGAACGGAGGTGGTTGTCAATCACGCGCGTTCATAGGAGAGAATGATGATGAGCGTCACATAATCATCACATTCATCATGTTCTTGGATGCGAATGAATATATTGGAATAAGAATAAGATAGAATTGAATAAAAGAAAATAGAATTGCATTAATACTTGAGGTACAGCAGAGCTCCACACCCTTAATCTATGGTGTGCAGAAACTCCACCGTTGAAAATACATAAGTAAAAGGTTCAGGCATGGCCGAGAGGGCAGCCCCCAAAACGTGATCACTAGATTCAAAATACAATCCAGGATGCGATTATGATAGTAAAAAGTTCTATTTATAAAACTAGCTCCTAGGGTTACATGAGTAAGTAATTGATGCATAAATCCACTTCCGGGGCCCACTTGGTGTATGTTTGGGCTGAGCTTGATCTATCCACGAGCTGAGGCTTTCTTGGAGTTGAACTCCAAGTTATAACGTGTTTTGGGCGTTCAACTCCGGATCATGACGTTTTCTGGCGTTTAACTCCAGACAGCAGCGTGTACTTGGCGTTCAACGCCAAGTTACGTCGTCAATTTCCGAATAAAGTATAGACCATTATATATTGCTGAAAAGCTCTGGATGTCTACTTTCCAACGCCGTTGAGAGCGCGCCATTTGGAGTTCTGTAGCTCCAGAAAATCCATTCGAGTGCAGGGAGGTCAGATTCCAACAGCATCAGCAGTCCTTTTGTCAGCCTTTTTCAGAGTTTTGCTCAGTCCCTCAATTTCAGCCAGAATTTACCTGAAATCACAGAAAAAACACAAACTCATAGTAAAGTCCAGAAATGTGAATTTAACATAAAAACTAATGAAAACATCCCTAAAAGTAGCTTAAACTTACTAAAAACTACCTAAAAACAATGCCAAAAAGCGTATAAATTATCCGCTCATCACAACACCAAACTTAAATTGTTGCTTGTCCCCAAGCAACTGAAAATCAATTAGGATAAAAAGAAGAGAATATACTATAAATTTCAAAATATCAATGAATATTAATTATAATTAGATGAGCGGGACTTGTAGCTTTTTGCTTCTGAACAGTTTTGGCATCTCACTTTTTCCTTTGAAGCTTAGAATGATTGGCTTCTCTAGGAACTTAGAAGTTTAGATAGTGTTATTGATTCTCTTAGTTAAGCATGTTGATTCTTGAACACAGCTACTTATGAGTCTTGGCTGTGGCCCTAAGCACTTTGTTTTCCAGTATTACCACCGGATACATAAATGCCACAGACACATGACTGGGTGAACCTTTTCAGATTGTGACTCAGCTTTGCTAGAGTCCCCAGTTAGAGGTGTCCAGAGCTCTTAAGCACACTCTTTTGCTTTGGATCACGACTTTAACCACTCAGTCTCAAGCTTTTCACTTGGACCTTCATGACACAAGCACATGGTTAGGGATAGCTTGATTTAGCCGCTTAGGCCTGGATTTAATTTCCTTGGGCCCTCCTATCCATTGATGCTCAAAGCCTTGGATCCTTTCTACCCTTGCCTTTTGGTTTTAAGGGCTATTGGCTTTTTCTGCTTGCTTTTTCTTTTTCTTTCTTTTTTTTTTCGCCAATTTTTTTTTTCACAAGCTTCTTCTTTTTCACTGCTTTTTCTTGCTTCAAGAATCAATTTCATGATTTTTCAGATCCTCAATAACATTTCTCTTTGTTCATCATTCTTTCAAGAGCCAACAATTTTAACATTCATAAACAACAAGATCAAAAGACATATGCACTGTTCAAGCATTCATTCAGAAAACAAAAGTATTGTCACCACACATATAATTAAATTAATTCAAGGATAAATTCGAAATTCATGTACTTCTTGTTCTTTTGAATTAAAACATTTTCTTTTAAGAGAGGTGAAGGATTAATGGAATTTATTCATAGCTTTAAGGCATGGTTACATACTAATGATCATGAAATAAAGACACAAAACATAGATAAACACAATATTAAAAACCGAAAAACAGAAAGAAATAAAGAACAAGGAATGAATCCACCTCTAGTGGCGTCTTCTTCTTGAAGGACCAATGATGTTCTTAAGCTCTTCTATGTCCCTTCCTTGCCTTTGTTGCTCCTCCCTCATTGCTCTTTGATCTTCTCTTATTTCTTGGAGAATGATGGAGTGCTCATGATGTTCCACCCTTAATTGTTCCACATTGTGGCTCAAACCTTCTAAAGAAGTGTTGAGTTGCTCCCAATAGTTGTTTGGAGGAAAGTGCATCCCTTGAGGCATCTCAGGGATTTCTTGATGATGAGCTTCCTCATGCATCTCTTGAAAACCGTGAGGGGCTTCTCTTGCTTGCTCCATCCTCTTCTTGGTGATGGGCTTGTCCTCTTCAATGGAGATGTCTCCTTCTATGATAACTCCAGCTGAGTAACATAGATGGCAAATAAGGTGAGGAAAAGCTAGCCGTGCCATAGGTGAGGGCTTGTCGGCTTTTGTAGATTTCATTGGAGATGACCTCATGAACTTCTACTTCCTCTCCAATCATGATGCCATGAATCATGATGGCCCGATCCACAGTAACTTCAGATCGGTTGCTAGTAGGAATGATGGAGCGTTGAATGAATTCCACCCATCCTCTAGCTATAGGCTTGAGGTCCAGTCTTCTTAGTTGGACTGGCTTGCCTTTGGAGTCTCTCTTCCATTGAGCTCCTTCCACACAAATGTCCATAAGGACTTGGTCCAACCTTTGATCAAAGTTGACCCTTCTAGTGTAGGGGCGTTCATCTCCTTGCATCATGGGCAAGTGAAACGCCAACCTCACATTTTCCGGACTAAAATCCAAGTATTTCCCCCGAACCATTGTGAGATAGTTCTTTGGACTCGGGTTCATACCTTGATCATGGTTTCTAGTGATCCATGCATTGGCATAGAACTCTTGAACCATTAAGATTCCGACTTGTTGCATGGGGTTGGTTAGGACTTCCCAACCTCTTCTTTGGACTTCATGTCGGATCTCCGGATACTCATTTTTCTTGAGCTTGAAAGGGACCTCAGGGATCACCTTCTTCTTTGCCACAACATCATAGAAGTGGTCTTGATGGCTCTTGGAGATGAATCTTTCCATCTCCCATGACTCGGAGGTGGAAGCTTTTGTCTTCCCTTTTCCTTTTCTAGAGGATACTCCGGCCTTAGGTGCCATTGATGGTAATGGAAAAACAAAAAGCTTATGCTTTTACCACACCAAACTTAAAATATTGCTCGTCCTCGAGCAAGAGAAGAAAGAAGAGAAGAAGAAGAAGAAGAAAATATGGTAGAGAGGGAGAGAGGTAGGTTCGGCTTAGATGAAGAAGAAGGGGTTTGTGTTGTGTGAAAATGAAGTAGAAAGGAAGGGTATTTATAGGGAGAGGGAGGAGGTATGTTCGGCCATTTTGGGTGGGAATGGGTGGGAAATTGGTTTTGAATTTTTGAAGGTAGGTAGGGTTTATGGGGAAGAGTGGATGGATGTGAGTGGTGAATGGGGTAATTGGGAAGAGGAATTGAGGTGATTGGTGAAAGTTGTTGGGAAGTGTGACATGGGGAAGAGTGAAATAGGATTAGGAGAGTGTGATTAGGATTAAAAGGTAAGGTGGGAATATGTTAGGTGGGGATCCTGTGGGGTCCACAGATCCTGAGGTGATCCTGTGGGGTCCACAGATCCTGAGGTGTCAAGGAATTCCATCCCTGCACCAAATAGGCATGTAAAATGCCTTCGTGCATCATTCTGGCGTTTAAACACCCATTGGTGCACATTCTGGGCGTTCAACGCCCATGTAAAGCATGTTTCTGGCGTTGAACGCCAGTTTCATGCTTGTTACTGGCGTTCAGCGCCAGTTTTTCCTCTCTGGGCACATTCCTGGCGTTCAGCGCCAGAATGTTGCTTGTTTCTGGCGTTCAGCGCCAGAATGGTGCTCTGTTCTGGCGTTGAACGCCAGCCAGGTGCATCTTACTGGTGTTGAACGCCAGCCTGTGCGTCCTCCAGGGTGAAAATTTTTTCTTCTGCTGTTTTTGATTCTATTTTTAATTTTTATGATTTTTTCGTGACTCCTCATGATCATGTACCTAATAAAACACAAAATAACAATAAAATAGTATAAAATAGAAATTAGATAAATAAAATTGGGTTGCCTCCCAACAAGCGCTTCTTTAATGTCAATAGCTTGACAGTGGCTCTCATGGAGCCACAAGGTGATCAGGTCAATGTTGTATAGTTGTCCACACCAAACTTAGAGTTTGGTTGTGGCCTCACAACACCAAACTTAGAGTTTGACTGTGTGGGTTCTTCTTGACTTTGAACTGAGAGAAGCTCTTCATGCTTACTCTCTTTTGTCACAGAGGGATGGCCATGTGCCTTAAACACAAGGTAGTCCCCATTCAATTGAAGGACTAATTCGCCTCTGTTGACATCTATCACAGCTCCTGCTGTGGCTAGGAAAGGTCTTCCAAGGATGATGCAATCATCCTCTTCCTTCCTAGTGTCTAAGATTATGAAATCAGCAGGGATGTAAAGGTCTTCAACCTTTACTAACACGTCCTCTACTATTCCATAAGCTTGTCTCAATGACTTGTCTGCCAGTTGTAATGAGAACAAGGCAGGTTGTACCTCAATGATCCCCACCTTCTCCATTACAGAGAGTGGCATAAGATTTATTCCTGACCCCAGATCACACAGAGCTTTTTCAAAGATCATGGTGCCTATGGTACAAGGTATTAAGAACTTGCCAGGATCTTGTTTCTTTTGAGGTAGAATTTTCTGAATCCAAGTATCCAGTTCATTAATGAGCAAGGGAGGTTCACTTTTCCAAGTCTCATTACCAAACAACTTGGCATTCAGCTTCATGATAGCTCCTAAATATTGAGCAACTTGCTCTCCAGTTACATCTTCATCCTCTTCAGTGGATGAATAGTCTTCAGAGCTCATGAATGGCAGAAGGAGATTCAATGGAATCTCTATGATCTCTGTATGAGTCTCAGATTCCTTTGGATCCTTAATAGGAAACTCCTTCTTGCTTGAGGAACGTCCCAGGAGGTCTTCCTCACTAGGATTTTCGTCCTCCTCCTCCCTTGTGCATTCGGCCATATTGACTATGTCAATGGCTTTGCACTCTCTTTTTGGATTCTCTTCTGTATTGCTTGGGAGAATACTGGGAGGAGTTTCAATGATTTTCTTACTCAGCTGGCCCACTTGTGTCTCCAGATTTCTAATGGAGGATCTTGTTTCACTCATGAAACTGAAAGTGGCCTTTGACAGATCAGAGACTATATTGGCTAAATTAGAAGTGTTTTGTTCAGAATTCTCTGTCTGTTGCTGAGAAGATGATGGATATGGCTTACTATTGCCCAGCCTATTGCGTCCACCATTGTTAAAGCCTTGTTGAGGCTTTTGTTGATCCTTCCATGAGAAATTTGGATGATTTCTCCATGATGAGTTATAGGTGTTTCCATAAGGTTCACCCATGTAATTAACCTCTGCCATGGCAGGGTTCTCAGGATCATAAGCTTCTTCAGAAGCTGCCCCTCTAGTACTGTTGGATGCATTTTGCCATCCATTCAGATTTTGAGAGATCATGTTGACCTGTTGAGTCAACACTTTGTTCTGAGCCAATATGGCATTCGGAGTATCAATTTCAAGAACTCCTTTCTTCTGAGGTATCCCATTGTTCACGGAATTCCTCTCAGAAGTGTACATGAACTGGTTGTTTGCAACCATATCAATGAGTTCTTGAGCCTCTTCAGGCGTTTTCTTCAGGTGAATAGATCCACCTGCAGAATGGTCCAATGACATTTTCAAAAATTCAGAGAGACCATAATAGAATATATCTAATATGGTCCATTCTGAAAACATGTCAGATGGACATCTTTTGGTCAGCTGCTTGTATCTTTCCCAAGCTTCATAGAGGGATTCACCATCTTTTTGTTTGAAGGTTTGAACATCCACTCTCAGCTTGCTCAGCTTTTGAGGAGGAAAGAATTTATCCAAGAAAGCTGTGACCAGCTTATCCCAGGAGTCCAGGCTATCCTTAGGTTGTGAATCCAACCATATTTTAGCTCTGTCTCTTACAGCAAAAGGAAAAAGCATGAGTCTGTAGACTTCAGGATCTACTCCATTCGTCTTTACAGTCTCACAGATCTGCAAGAACTCAGTTAAAAACTGATAAGGATCTTCAGATGGAAGTCCATAAAACTTGCAGTTTTGTTGCATTAAGGCAACTAGCTGAGGTTTCAGCTCAAAGTTATTGGCTCCAATGGCAGGAATGGAGATGCTTCTTCCATCAAACTTGGACGTTGGCTTTGTGAAGTCACCAAGCATTCTCCTTGCATTATTATTATTTTCGGTTGCCATCTCCTTCTCTTGTTCGAAAATTTCTGAAAGGTTGTTTCTGGATTGTTGTAATTTAGCTTCTCTTAATTTTCTCTTCAGAGTCCTTTCAGGTTCTGGATCAATTTCAACAAGAGTGCCTTTATCCTTGTTCCTGCTCATATGAAAGAGAAGAAAACAAGAAAAGAAAGAGGAATCCTCTATGTCACAGTATAGAGATTCCTTTATGTTAGTAGAAGAAGAAAGGGGTAGAAGAATGAAGAAGAAGATTCGGATTTTTAGATGAAGAGAGGTGAAGAGAAGTGTTAGTAAACAAATAATTAAATAGAAGAAGAAAAGAGAAAGAGAATTTCGAAAATAATTTTAAAAAGGGGTTAGTGATTTTCGAAAATTAGAGATAAATATAATTGAAGTTAAAATTTGAAACAATTAATTAATTAAAAAAATTTTTGAAAAGAGAGAGATATTTTTCGAAAATAGAAGAGGGAGAAGTAGTTAGGTGGTTTTGAAAAAGATAAGAAACAAACAAAAAGTTAGTTAGTTGATTGAAAAAGATTTGAAATCAAAATTTTAAAAAGATAAGAAAATAAGAAGTTAGATGAGATATTTTGAAATCAAATTTTGAAAAAGATAAAATTTTGAGGAGGATAAGATAAAAAGTTAAGATAGAAATTTTAATAAAAAGATATTTTGAAAAAGATTTAGTTTTTAAAATGACTTAACTAACAAGAAACTACAAGATAAGATTCTAGAATTTAAAGATTGAACCTTTCTTAACAAGAAAGTAACAAACTTCAAATTTTTGAACCAATCACATTAATTGTTAGCTAATTTTCGAAAATTAGATATAAAAGCTAAGAAAAAAATTTTTGAAAAATAATTTTTAAAATTTTCGAAAATAATAAAAAATGAAAAAGATATGATTTTTGAAAAAGATTTTGAAAAGATAAGATTTTTAAAATTGAAATTTTGACTTGACTTGTAAGAAATAACTAATTTTAAAAATTTTTGACCAAGTCAACCCAAAATTTCGAAAATTTGGAGGGAAATAAGGAAAAGATATTTTTTTTGATTTTTTGAATTTTAATTATGAGAGAGAAAAACAACAAAAATACTTAATGCATGAAATTTTTTTTAGATCAAAATAATGAATGCATGCAAGAATGCTATGAATGTCAAGATGAACACCAAGAACACTTTGAAGATCATGATGAACATCAAGAACATAATTTTGAAAAATTTTTTGATGCAAAGAAAACATGCAAGACACCAAACTTAGAAATCTTTAATGCATGGACTCTAACAAACAAAAAATGCATATGAAAAACAATAAACAACACAAAACAAGAAAACATCAAGATCAAACAAGAGGACTTATCAAGAACAACTTGAAGATCATGAAGAACACTATGAATGCATGGGATTTTCGAAAAAATGCAAGAAAAATTTTAAAGCATGCAATTGACACCAAACTTAAAAATTGACTCAAGACTCAAACAAGAACACAAAATATATTTTTTTTTTGGATTTTTATTAATTTTTTTTTCGAAAATAAAGTTTAGAAAAACGAAAAATAAAAGAAAAATTTTTGAAAAAGATTTTTGAAAAGAAAATTACCTAATCTGAGCAACAAGATGAACCGTCAGTTGTCCATACTCGAACAATCCCCGGCAACGGCGCCAAAAACTTGGTGGACGAAATTGTGATCCATGTTCTTTGTATTTGTATGAAATCATTATTATGGCACCAGTTGAATTCACAACTCCGTTCAACTAACCAGCAAGTGTACTGGATCGTCCAAGTAATAAACCTTACGTGAGTAAGGGTCGATCCCACAGAGATTGTTGGTATGAAGCAAGCTATGGTCACCTTGTAAATCTCAGTTAGGCAGATTAAATTTGTTTATGGTTTCGAAAATAGAAATAAGAAAATAGAAATAATAAAAGGGATACTTATGCAGATTCATTGGTGGGAATTTCAGATAAGCATATGGAGATACTGCATGGCTCAAGGACGCCTGCTTTCCTACTGCTTCGACTCAATCCTTCTTATTCCTTTCCATGGCAAGCTGTGTATAGGGGTTCACCGTTCGACGATGGCTACTTTGAATCCTCTCGGGAAAATGGTCCTCTGCGGCTGTCACTCGCATGGCTAATCGTCTGGAGGCATCACACTGGCCGAAGGCTACATCCCATCCTCGCAGTGAAAACTACGCTCACGCGCTCTGTCACAGCACGGCTAATCACTGGTTGGTTCCCGCGCCTACTGGAATAGAATCCCTTGATTCTTTTGCGTCTGTCACTAACGCCCAGCACTTGCGAGTCTGAAGCACGTCACAGTCATTCATTACCGGAATCCTACTCGGAATACCACAGACAAGGTTAGACTTTCTGGATTCCCAGGATCCTACTCGGAATACCACAGACAAGGTGAGACTTTCCGGATCCTCATAAATGCCGCCATCTATCTAGCTTATACCACGAAGATTCTGTTGGGGAATCTAAGAGATACACATTCAAGCTCGGTTGCATGTAGAACGGAGGTGGTTGTCAATCATGCGCGTTCATAGGTGAGAATGATGATGAGCGTCACATAATCATCACATTCATCATGTTCTTGGATGCGAATGAATATCTTGGAATAAGAATAAGATAGAATTGAATAAAAGAAAATAGAATTGCATTAATACTTGAGGTACAGCAGAGCTCCACACCCTTAATCTATGGTGTGCAGAAACTCCACCGTTGAAAATACATAAGTAAAAGGTTCAGGCATGGCCGAGAGACCAGCCCCCAAAACGTGATCACTAGATTCAAAATACAATCCAGGATGCGATTATGATAGTAAAAAGTTCTATTTATAATAAACTAGCTCGTAGGGTTTACATGAGTAAGTAATTGATGCATAAATCCACTTCCGGGGCCCACTTGGTGTATGTTTGGGCTGAGCTTGATCTATCCACGAGCTGAGGCTTTTCTTGGAGTTGAACTCCAAGTTATAACGTGTTTTGGGCGTTCAACTCCGGATCATGACGTTTTTCTGGCGTTTAACTCCAGACAGCAGCGTGTACTTGGCGTTCAACGCCAAGTTACGTCGTCAATTTCCGAATAAAGTATGGACTATTATATATTTTTGGAAAGCTCTAGATGTCTACTTTCCAACGCCGTTGAGAGTGCGCCATTTGGAGTTCTGTAGCTCCAGAAAATCCATTTCGAGTGCAGGGAGGTCAGATTCCAACAGCATCAGCAGTCCTTTTGTCAGCCTTTTTCAGAGTTTTGCTCAAGTCCCTCAATTTCAGCCAGAATTTACCTGAAATCACAGAAAAACACACAAACTCATAGTAAAGTCCAGAAATGTGAATTTAACATAAAAACTAATGAAAACATCCCTAAAAGTAGCTTAAACTTACTAAAAACTACCTAAAAACAATGCCAAAAAGTGTATAAATTATCTGCTCATCATCCATGCATTGGCATAGAACTCTTGAACCATTAAGATTCCAACTTGTTGAATGGGGTTGGTAAGAACTTCCCAACCTCTTCTTCGGATCTCATGTTAGATCTCCGGATATTCACTCTTTTTGAGTTTGAAAGGGACCTCGGAGATCACCTTCTTCATGGCCACAACTTCATAGAAGTGGTCTTGATGCACCCTTGAGATAAATCTCTCCATCTCCCATGACTCGGAGGTGGAAGCTTTTGCCTTCTCTTTCCTCTTTCTAGAGGTTTCTCCGGCCTTAGGTGCCATAAATGGTTATGGAAAAAAAAAGCAACGCTTTTACCACACCAAACTTAGAAGGTTTGCTCGTCCTTGAGCAAAAGACGAAAGAAGAGAGTAGAAGAAGAAGAAATAGAGGAGATGGAGGGGGGCTTTGTGTTTCGGCCAAGGGGGGAAAGTAGTGTTTAGGTTGTGTGAAAATGAAGGAGTGAAGATGGGTTTATATAGGGGTGGAGAGAGGGGTAGGGTTCGGCCATTATGGGTGGGTTTGGTGGGGAAAGTGGTTTGAATTTGAATGGTGAGGTAGGTGGGGTTTTATGAAGGATGGATGTGAGTGGTGAAGAGAATGGTGGGATTTGATAGGTGAGGGGTTTTTGGGGAAGAGGTATTGAGGTGATTGGTGAATGGGTGAAGAAGAGAGAGAGTGGTGGGGTAGGTGGGGATCCTGTGGGGTCCACAGATCCTGAGGTGTCAAGGATAGCTTATCCCTGCACCAAGTGGCATGTAAAACGCCCTTTCTGCCAATCCTGGCGTTAAATGCCGGGCTGCTGCCCTTTTCTGGCGTTAAACACCAGTCTGGTGCCCCTTTCTGGCGTTAAACGCCCAGAATGGTGCCAGACTGGGCGTTAAACGCCCATTTGCTGCCTTTACTGGCGTTTAAACGCCAGCAAGTTTTTCCTCCAGGGTGTGCTGTTTTTCTTTCTGTTTTTCATTCTGTTTTTGCTTTTTCAATTGTTTTTATGACTTCACATGATCATCAATCTATAGAAAACATAAAATAACAATGGAAAATAGATAAATATAACATTGGGTTGCCTCCCAACAAGCGCTTCTTTAATGTCAGTAGCTTGACAGTGGGCTCTCATGGAGCCTCACAGATGTTCAAAGCAATGTTGAAACCTCCCAACACCAAACTTAGAGTTTGAATGTGGGGGTTCAACACCAAACTTAGAATTTGGTTGTGGCCTCCCAACACCAAACTTTGAGTTTGACTGTGGGGGCTCTGTTTGACTTTGTTTTGAGAGAAGCTCTTCATGCTTCCTCTCCATGGTTACAGAGGGATATCCTTGAGCCTTAAACACAAAGGATTCTTCATTCACTTGAATGATCAATTCCCCTCTGTCAACATCAATCACAGCCTTTGCTGTGGCTAGGAAGGGTCTGCCAAGGATGATAGATTCATCCATGCACTTCCCAGTCTCTAGGACTATGAAATCAGCAGGGATGTAATGGTCTTCAATCTTTACCAAAACATCCTCTACAAGTTCATAAGCTTGCTTTCTTGAATTGTCTGTCATCTCTAGTGAGATTCTTGCAGCTTGTACCTCAAAGATCCCTAGCTTCTCCATTACAGAGAGAGGCATGAGGTTTATGCTTGACCCTAGGTCACACAGAGCCTTCTCGAAGGTCATGGTGCCTAATGTACAAGGTATTGAGAACTTCTCAGGGTCCTGTCTCTTTTGAGGTAATCTCTGCCTAGTCAAGTCATCCAGTTCTTTGGTGAGCAAAGGGGGTTCATCCTTCCAAGTCTCATTACCAAATAACTTGTCATTTAGCTTCATGATTGCTCCAAGGTACTTAGCAACTTGCTCTTCAGTGACATCTTCATCCTCTTCAGAGGAAAAATACTCATCAGAGCTCATGAATGGCAGAAGTAAATCCAATGGAATCTCTATGGTCTCAGTGTGAGCCTCAGATTCCCATGGTTCCTCATTAGGGAACTCATTGGAGGCCAGTGGACGTCCATTGAGGTCTTCCTCAGTGGCGATCACTGCCTCTTCCTCCTCTCCAAATTCGGCCATGTTGATGGCCTTACACTCTCCTTTTGGATTCTCTTCTGTATTGCTTGGAAGAGTACTAGGAGGGAGTTCAGTAACTTTCTTACTCAGCTGACCCACTTGTGCCTCCAAGTTTCTAATGGAGGACCTTGTTTCAGTCATGAAACTTTGAGTGGTTTTGATTAGATCAGAGACCATGGTTGCTAAGTCAGAGTGGCTCTGCTTAGAATTCTCTGTCTGTTGCTAAGAAGATGATGGAAAAGGCTTGCCATTGCTAAACCTGTTTCTTCCACCATTATTGTTGTTGAAACCTTGTTGAGGTCTCTGTTGATCCTTCCATGAGAGATTTGGATGATTTCTCTATGAAGGATTATAGGTGTTTCCATAGGGTTCTCCTAGGTAATTCACCTCTTCCATTGAAGGGTTCTCAGGATCATAGGCTTCTTCTTCAGATGAAGCGTCCTTAGTACTGCCTGGTGCAGCTTGCATTCCAGACAGACTTTGAGAAATCATATTGACTTGCTGAGTCAATATTTTATTCTGAGCCAATATGGCATTCAGAGTATCAATCTCAAGAACTCCTTTCTTCTGATTTGTCCCATTATTCACAGGATTCCTTTCAGAAGTGTACATGAATTGGTTATTTGCAACCATTTCAATGAGTTTTTGAGCTTCTGTAGGCGTCTTCTTCAGATGAAGAGATCCTTCAGCAGAGCTATCCAATGACATCTTGGACAGTTCAGACAGACCATCATAGAAGATACCTATGATGCTCCATTCAGAAAGCATGTCAGAAGGACACTTTCTGATCAATTGTTTGTATCTTTCCCAAGCTTCATAGAGGGATTCACCTTCCTTCTGTCTGAAGGTTTGGACTTCCACTCTAAGCTTACTCAATTTTTGAGGTGGAAAGAACTTTTCCAAGAAGGCATTGACTAGCTTTTCCCAAGAGTTCAGGCTTTCTTTAAGTTGTGAGTCCAACCATATCCGAGCTCTGTCTCTTACAGCAAAAGGGAATAGCATAAGTCTGTAGTCCTCAGGGTCAACCCCATTGGTCTTGATAGTGTCACATATTTGCAAGAATTCAGCTAAAAACTGATGAGGATCTTCCAATGAAAGTCCATGGAACTTGCAATTCTGTTGCATTAGAGAAACTAATTGAGGCTTAAGCTCAAAGTTGTTTGCTCCAATGGCAGGGATAGAGATGCTTCTCCCATAGAAGTCGGGAGTAGGTGCAGTAAAGTCACCAAGCACTTTCCTTGCATTGTTGGCATTGTTGTTGTTTTCGGCTGCCATGGGTTCTTCTTGTTTGAAGAACACAATGCATGTAATTTTCGAAATTTAGAGGAATAAAGACATGCAATTGACACCAAACTTAAAATTAGACACTAGACTCAAACAAGAAACATAAAAATATTTTTTATTTTAAGATTTTATAATTTTTTTGGATTTTTCGAAAATTATATGGAAGAGAAAATAAAGAGATTCAAAATTTTTAATAAGAATTCCAAGAATCATGCAATGTTAGTCTAAAGCTTTAGTCTAAAGAAATTAGACATGGCTAGCCAAGCTTCAGTAGGACATTACATTCAACAGCTAAATTGATGAGAATCAATCAGCTTTTGTGATGATAAGAACATCACCTTGAAACTCTAGAATTCATTCTTAAAAATTCTGAAGAAAAATACCTAATCTAAGTAACAAGATGAACCGTCAGTTGTCCAAACTCGAACAATCCTCGGCAACGGCGCCAAAAACTTGGTGCACGAAATTGTGATCATCAATGGCGCCATCAACATGGTACGCTCAATTGCAATCTCAACTCTTTATCACAACTTCGCACAACTAACCAGCAAGTGCACTGGGTCGTCCAACTAATAAACCTTACGCGAGTAAGGGTCGATCCCATGGAGATTGTTGGTATGAAGCAAGCTATGGTCATCTTGTAAATCTCAGTCAGGCGGATTCAAATGGTTATGGAGGATTAATAATTAAAAGATGAATAAAACATAAAATAAAGATAGAGATACTTATGTAATTCATTGGTGAGAATTTCAGATAAGCGTTTGGAGATGCTTTGTCCCTTCCGTCTCTCTGCTTTCCTACTGTCTTCATCCAATCCTTCTTACTCCTTTCCATGGCAAGCTGTATGTTGGACATCACCATTGTCAATGGCTACAGTCCCGTCCTCTCAGTGAAAATGTTCAACGCGCTCTGTCACAGCACGACTATTCATCTATCGGTTCTCGATAATGTCGGAATAGAATCCAGTGATTCTTTTGCGTCTGTCACTAACGCCCCACAATCGTGAGTTTGAAGCTCGTCATAGTCATTCAATCCCTGAATCCTACTCAGAATACCACAGACAAGGTTTAGACTTTCCAGATTCTCAAGAATGACCGCCAATGGATTCTAGCTTATACCACGAAAATTCTGATTAAGGAATCCAAGAGATACACATTCAAGCCTTGTTTGCATGTAGAACGGAAGTGGTTGTCAGGCACGCGTTCATAAGTGAGAATGATTATGAGCGTCACATAATCATCACATTCATCAAGTTCTTGAGTGCGAATGAATATCTTAGAACAAGAATAAGCTGAATTGAATGGAAAATAGTAGTAATTGCATTGATACTCGAGGTACAGCAGAGCTCCACACCTTAATCTATGGTGTGTAGAAACTCTACCATTGAAAATACATAAGAACAAGGTCTAGGCATGGCCGAGAGGCCAGCCCCCATGATCTAAGAACTAGACGTCCAAAGATTGAAAATACAATAGCAAAATGTCCTATTTATAGAGAACTAGTAGCTTAGGGTTTACAAAAATGAGTAAATGACATAAAAATCCACTTTCGGGCCAACTAGGTGTGTGCTTGGGCTGAGCATTGAAGCTTTCATGTGTAGAGACTTTTCTTGGAGTTAAACGCCAGCTTTTGTGCCAGTTTGGGCGTTTAACTCCAGCTTTTGTGCCAGTTTTGGAGTTAAACGCCAGAATTCTTGAGCTGACTTGGAACGCCTGTTTGGGCCATCAAATCTCGGGCAAAGTATGGACTATTATATATTGCTGGAAAGCCCAAGATGTCTAATTTCCAACGCAATTTAGAGCGCGCCAATTGGGCTTTTTTAGATCCAGAAAATCTACTTCGAGTGCAGGGAGGTCAGAATCCAACAGCATCTGCAGTCCTTTTTCAGCCTCTGAATCAGATTTTTGCTCAGGTCCCTCAATTTCAGCCAGAAAATACCTGAAATCACAGAAAAACACACAAACTCATAGTAAAGTCCAGAAAAGTGAATTTTAAATAAAAACTAATAAAAATATAATAAAAACTAACTAAAACATACTAAAAACGATGCCAAAAAGCGTATAAATTATCCGCTCATCACCGACAATCTCCGTGGGATCGACTCTTACTCACGTAAGTATTACTTGGACGACCCAGTGCACTTGCTGGTTAGTTGTGCAGAATTTCAAAAGTGTGATTGTAATTTCGTGCACCACGCGACTTGGATGAATTGAAGCGCTAGAGAGGATTCCCGCGAGGGAGTAGCAGCCACCATGACTGAGGTGGTTGAGTTTCATTATCTTATACTTATTTTATTTTCTGTTTTTCAATGTTTTATCATATTTCCTATTTTCCGTTTAAAGTTTTTGCATGATCATTAGTAGTATTCTATTACTTTCTAGTTTAGTTATCTATTTTGATGTTTTATTTTTATTTTGAAAATTGTCACATATATTGCTCACTGAACTTGAAAGAAAAAATAAAAAATAAAAAAGAAAAGAAAAGTAGTAAAATGCATGAGACTTGAGTTATATATTATGAGTTATTCTGGTTACTTTGATGTGGTGGTATTATTTATGATTCTGAATGTATGAAATGAACAGTGCATATTTGATCTTGAAGATAAGAATGTTGATTCCTGAGGTATAGGAACTTAGAGAAATATTATGAATTCTCTAAAGTAAGAAACTAATCCTTGAAGCAGAACAAACAGCTAAAAAAAATTAAAAAGCAAGGTCCAAGGCTCTGAGCATTAATGGTTAGGAAGGTCAAATATGATTAAAAGCTCAAAGAGTTGTTTTCCTAACCATATGCTTATGGTGTGAATGTGTCAAGTAATTCTTGAGACAAAACACTAAGAGTCGAGACCAAGTGAAATTGCAGAGTATGCCAAAGGCTCTGAGTACCTCTTTTTGGGAGCAATTAAAAGAAAAGAATTAGAACTCAAAGAGTTCCCATTCAAGTGCTTGTGGTGTTTTTGTGCCAAGTTAAGCTTGAGGACAAAATACTAAGAGTCACGGCTAGGCTTAAGGTGCAAAGCACCAAGGAAATATAAGAAAAAGCTGTGTTCAAGGATTAATCAGAGCTTCAAGAGAAAGAGAGTCCATAATATCATTCGAGTTCTAATTTTGAAGGATATAAATATTTTTGAGCTTCAAAGGATAGTGAGATGCCAAACCTATTAAAAATTATAGTATCATTAGCCACACTCAGTGATTGAACATGAGCTTAAATGAGCACTCAAGTCTTGGGCAATTTCTCTTTTCAGTCCTATACTGTTTTTAGTTGCTTGAGGACAAGCAACAACTCAAGTCTGGTGTTGTGATGCGTGAGAATCTTTACCTTATTTTCTGTTTATTTCAACCTAGAATTTATTCATTTTAATTATATTTTAGTGTTAAAATTCTCTTTGGATACTACTTTGAGTTATTTTGGTGTTTTAATTATTTCAGGTGAAGTTCGAATCAATTTGGCAGAGTTTTGTACAAGAAAGAGAAGAATTAGAGCTGCCCACTAGGGCATTAAACGCCAAGCTGGCGTTTAGCGCCAACAACTCAGCAAAGTTAGAAGCGTTCTGCCCCCTTTGGGCGCTAAACGCCAGCTTTGGCGTTTAACGCCAAGCAATCCAGATCCACTTTCACTCTTTGAGCATCTTTAGTTGGATTTAGCTTTTAATTATTGTTTTATCTTTTATTTTTGTAATTTTTATTTACAACTAAAATCTTTTAGGTTTAGAATTTATTATTTTATTTTAATTTCAAATCAAATTAGATTAGATATAAAAGGGAAAAGATTCACCCTTCGGGGGATCTTCTCACTTTCGCACTTTGACATTTTTTGAACCCTAGTTTTCTCTCTAAAGCATGAGCCACTAAACCTCCTTAGTTAAGGTTAGGAGCTCTGTTTATTTCTATGGATTAAGACTATTACTGTTTTATTTTAATTAATGTACTGATTCAGTTTTAAGGATTATTTTCGCTCTTCATTTTATGAATCTGGGAAGATCAGAAGAATAACCCTTATTCTATATGCGTTCTTGTGATTCTTGGAAGAGATATCTCACCTGAACAACAGCTTGAAAGTAAATTCCTTCTAAATCGTTAATTACTTGAACTAATCGGGATACATGACATATAATCCTCTATGCTTTGGGTAATTAGGGTTTATGGCCATAAACTAGAATTGAACTTAACCCTCTAATCGACATTAAGTGACCAAGACATTGGCAGTTAACTAGATTAGAGGAGACTAAATCACTAAGACATTAGGGTTTAATCACTGACAGTTTGCCATGAAATGAATCTTGCATGATTAAAATAGTTGGTAAGAAAACTTAATCCAGAAAAGTAAACATCTTCGATACCTTAACTGCTTTCTCTCGTATATCTCATATCACTCTCACTGTTTGCATTTTCTACTCTCTGAACTACTATTTAATGCTTTTTGAACCCTCAAAACATCACTTTCCGCTTGCCTAACTAAGAAATCATTCAACTATTGTTGCTCAGTCAATCAATCCTCGTGGGATCGACCCTCACTCACCTGAGGTATTACTTGGTATGACCTGGTGCACTTGCAGGTTCAGTTGTGGACTTTGAAAATCCGCGACCACCTAGCCCGCGGAGTTTAGGCCGACTAGTTAATACAGACATAATAGAATATTTGATTTAAAACAGCATATACATCCTGTCTCTCAAGTTTATCCTCTAAGACGACAAAGTATAAGATACAAAAGATAGAGAGAATCTACAACAAAATGTCCAAAACATGCAAAAAGAGATATCAAAAGATCCTTCGCTCTGTCACCAATTCGCAACTCACCGAGATGGGTTACGACCTGTATCTGAAAAATAACAACAATATATGGTATGAGAACCGAAGGTTCTCAGTATGGTAACAGTGCCCAATATATAAGATATAAGGTTTTGGGATTCCAAAGGTAATCCTAGAATTTCACATCAAACAGATTTTCAAGCTTAACGAAATATAAAATATAAACCATAATTAGGGTATTCTAACTTAGGGAATTTCTAACTAACATAGCACTACTGTCCCACACCCTTTGCCAGCCTAACCTCCATGCGATCCCATCATCACCACCTACCGAGCGTCCACAATCCCAACAGATATTTTCCTAAACCATCAACTCTTTCACATTTCCTACTCATAAATCACCAATCTCAATAATTCTCAACCTAAGCATCAATCCGTCATATTTGCACCATTCAAAACCAATCCAATCATTGTTCATCAACTTGTCATTATAAATTCTCATTTTTCCCACCATTTACCATCAACAACATCATTAATCATCATCAAACATCGACAACATCATAATCATCATCCATCATTGTTAACATCATTAATCATTATAGTTCATCAACAACATCATTAAACATCATCTTCCCACACATACTCATATCCAACCTCCAAAACAAATCCACCACACACAATACACATACACACATTCAATCAACCAATACATACAATTTAAAACTCTCTTACGGCCACTAGCATAAGTTTTACAAAACATTACATATTAGATAAAAAAAACCAAAATCATACCTTGGCCAATTTCTAATATGCACAAAATCACCGAATTTGATTCCAACGAGCCTCCAATCACCAACACCACTTCCAAAGTCACCAAATATCAAGCTTTGCATACCAATATTACTATCATCAATACCTAGAATTCATAATATACTAAACCACAATGGTTTTTGAGAAACCTTACCTTAATAAAAATTAGGGATGAAACCCAATGATTTCTCACTATTGGTGGGTACCTAAATAACCAAATCACCAAAATTTACTCAAAAACCAAACCTAAATTTTAAAATTTATAAGAATAGAGAACTGGACGAGATATAGTGATTTTCTTATCACTTTGGTTAGATAAAAACGACGGACTCGGCGAGAGTTTCGCGTGGCCGCAAATGGGACGCGAATCGAAGCACCATAGCTCAAGATATGACCAAATGAAGAAGGAGATGAATAGTGATTTAGGTTTCCTTCTCTCTTCACTTCAGCGTTCCTCACTTAATGGATGGGTGAAAATGAGCTAAAATGCTCATTAAGGGTATATTTATACATTGGGCTTGGGCCCAACTTGGACTCAATCCAACCCATTAGTGGTTTTAGCCCATTTTGGAATTAATGCCTAGTTTTTAACTTTAATTATTTTTCTAAGTTTTTTTACAATTTTTATTACTCTTATGCAGTACCGGACAGACTTAAGCTGGTATTGACGGCTAATTTATGAGTACGGAATTTTTTGAAAAAAATCACATTTTTTCACTCGGAAAAATTCATTGAGTTCAAATCTTACCGTAAAATTTTCAAATTAAGACTTCTAAATTTTGAACCTATTCCGGATAATTAATTTATTATTTTATATTATCTAAGCGGTCGATTTTAAATATGGTTCTTACATTCTCCCCTCCTAATTAGGAATTTTGTCCCCAAAATTTGGGTCGTCCATATACCAACGGTATCTCAGGTTTGAGCTCCTACGTGCTCTCATCCATTCTATATCGGCTCCACTGCCCATGACTTTATCCATCATAGTCCTACTGTGTCGATGTTCCCCCACACTTTCCACTGTGTTACTCTGATTAGTTGTCATTAAGAACCTGAATTACTCAGCCGCATCAATCAAAAGTTTCCTTCTTGATTGGTTCTTCCATCAAAACTCTAAGTTCGACTAGCCTTAACGACAACGTTCCATAAGATAAAGTAAGCTAAACTTGATCCTAGTAACATATCATACCAACTTTTTATGCTTACCTCTCATCAGCGGATCCGATTCTATCGCCCCCTCGCATTCATAGCGAACACTCGGCCTGGTTACTGATTCCTACCCACATCTTGGTTCCTTCCATGATGACAATCCTTGGCAAGGTGCCCTGGCAATCCACAAGTATATCATCAACCACTTTCCCTCGCCGGGAGAAACTGAGCATTCTTGTTTCTTCCGAAGTCCCCTTGACCTTGAAGATGATGAGGAGTATGTCCATCTCTCTTGAAGCTTTGTCCCCTCGACTGAAACTAATCCCCATGACCACGGTTGTTGGTACCATCATGATTATCTCTCACCACAGCTATCTTCTTGGCGTCGTCCTCTACAATCCTTGCCATGTTTACTAGCTCTGAGAACCTTCTTATCTCCAAAGGAGCCACAGTAGTCATGACGTCATCCTTGAGGCCTCCTTGGTACTTGATGCATTTTCAACCTTCGTAGGACTCGGGATCACCCTGACAAATCCTCGAAAATCTACAGAGTTCCTCGAACTTGCTTCTATACTCGGCCACAGACAGAGAACCCTGCTTCAGCTGCATAAGCTCCAACTATCTAGCCTCCCATACTGATTCTGGAAAATACTTCTTATAAAAGGCCGTCTGAAACACTTTACAAGGGATATCTGCATTCGGATGTTGTAGTAGTTGGTACTCTCCTTACCACTAATGCTGAGCCTCTTCCATCAACTGATAAGTCACGAATTCCACAAACTAAGTAGCTGAGACATGCTGAGCCTACAGTGCACGTTCCATGGCTCGAAACCAGTTATCAGCTTCTGTAGGATTGTTGTGCCTCTGAAAGTCGGAAGGTTAACTTTGAGAAAGGCAACTAGCATCATTGGAGCACCTCCCAAGTTGTTCTCTCCCCTTCTCCATTTCCATTTCCATTTATATTTCCTTGTCCCATTCTCTCTATGGCATGTGTAGTCGCAACAGCGTTTGCTTGTATCGCAGCGGCTAGGTTAGTCATTGCCGCCATAAACTCGGCATGGTTATCAACTGATGGATTACCCTCACTCTCTCCCCGGGTACGTGGTCGAGTTTGCCTGCAAGGCGCCATTTGGGTTTTCTGTCCACACCAAACAATCGATATCAAGGTGATCACTCTCAATATCTCAAGTTCAGTGCTTCAATTATCCCAGAAGTACTCACAAACAAGCATGATATGCATATCAAATAGATAACCTAAATAGCACGAAAGAAAACTCAGACAACCTAGAGTGTGTAACGGAGCACAATCAGTCCATCCCTCAGGCTCACTAGGACGAACCTCTCTAATACCACTAAATATAACACCACATTATGTAAACCCCGCAAAATAAATAAATATTAGCCAATAAATTAATTATTATTCAAAAAAATTAGAAAATTAAATTTTTATAATCTAGATGAGTAGAAATATTAAAAATACGAATTTTAACAGTAATTTTAAAGATTTTGACCCAAAATTAGGCCAACAGACCGAACCAGTTGGACTGGGTCCAAACCGGGCCCAAGGCCCGCTTATATAAACATGACTTAGCCTTTTTCTTCCTCATTACTTCATTAGAAGTACGTTGAAGAAGAGAGTTAACATGAGTAACCCACTTCCAATTTTCAATTAATCATAACTTTCAATTTGGAGCTCCGATTGACAAGCCGTCAACGGTCACATGTTTGTCTCAGAATTCTCTTCAATTCTATTCGAGCAAAATGGTAAGAAACTTGCATTTCTCACCCAGTTCTTTGATGAGCGGATAATTTATACGCTTTTTGGTATTATTTTTAGGTAGTTTCTAGTATGATTTAGTTAGCTTTTAGTATATAATTATTATTTTTTATGCAAAAATCATATTTCTGGACTTTACTATGAGTTTGTGTGATTTTTTGTGATTTCAGGTATTTTTTGGCTGAAATTGAGGGACTTGAGCAAAAATCTGATTCAGAGGCTGAAAAAGGACTGCCGATGCTGTTGGATTCTGACCTCCCTGCACTCGAAAAAGGTATTACTTGGACGACCTAGTGCACTTGCTGATCAGCTACGCAGAGTTGTGAAGAAAGTGTGTGAGATCACGATTTCGCGTACCAAGTTTTTGTCACCGTTGTCGGAGATTGTTCGAGTTTGGATAACTAACGGTTCATCTTGTTGCTCAGATTAGGTAATTTTCTTTTTTATTTATTTTGTTCTTCAGAATTTTTAAGAATGAATTCTAGAGTTTTAGATGATGCTTTTATCATCACAGGAGCTAGTTGATTCCCATCAATTTGGCTGTTGTATGTAATGTCCTGCTGAAGCTTGGCTAGCCATGTCTAATCTTTTTAGACTGAAGCTTTAGATTAACATTGCATGATTCCTGGAATTCTTATCAAAATTTTTGAGTTTCTTATTTTCAAAATAATTTTCGAAAAAAAAATATTTTATAAAATCATAAAATCAAAAATATTTTTGTGTTTCCTGTTTGAGTCTAGTGTCAATTTTTAAGTTTGGTGTCAATTGCATGTCTTTATTCTTCTTGCATTTTTCGAAAGTATGTTCTTGTGTTCTTCATTGATCTTCAAGTTGTTCTTGATGATTTTCTTTGTCTGCTCTTTAAATTCTCTTGTTTTGTGTCTTTTGTTGTTTCTCATGTACATTCTCAAATTGTTAGTGTCTCTAGTATGAAAATTTTTAAGTTTGGTGTCTTGCATGGCTTTCTTTTCTTAAAAATTTTCAAAATATGTTCTTGATGTTCATCATGATCTTCAAAGTGTTCTTGGTGTTCATCTTGACATTCAAAGTATTCTTGCATGCATTCCTTGTTTTGATCTTAGTTTTTTATGTTTAATTTCATTATGTTGTTTTTCTCTCTCATCATTAAAAATTCAAAAAAATTCAAAATTATGTCTTTTCAAGTCAATAATACAGAGAATTGAAGATTCAGAACATACAGCAGAGAAATCACAGAGAAAAAGCTGGGCGTTCAAAACGCTCAGTAAGGAATTTTTCTATAATTTCGGACCCCCTCCCTCTCTATAAGTTCAAATTTCTCTCTCTACCTCATCCTTCTATTCTTCTTTTCCTCTGACACATCAAGGAATCCCTATACTGTGACATAGAGGATTCCATACTTTCTTTGTTTTCTTCTCTTTCATATGAGTAAGAACAAAGATAAAACCATTCTTGTTGAAGCTGATCCTGAACCTGAAAGGACTCTGAAGAGGAAGCTAAGAGAAGCTAAAGCACAACTCTCTGGAGAGGACCTAACAGAAGTTTTCGAAAAAGAAGAAGACATGGCAGCCGAACCCGACAACAACAATGCAAGGAAGGTGCTTGGTGACTTTACTGTACCAACTCCCAACTTCTATGGGAGAAGCATCTCTATTCCTGCCATTGGAGCAAACAACCTTGAGCTTAAGCATCAATTAGTTTCTCTGATGCAACAGAATTGCAAGTTTCATGGACTTCCATTGGAAGATCCTCATCAGTTCTTGGCTGAATTTTTGCAAATCTGTGACATTGTTAAGACCAATGGAGTTGATCCCGAAGTCTACAGACTTATGCTTTTCCCTTTTGCTGTAAGAGACAGAGCTAGTATATGGTTGAACTCACAACCTAGAGACAGCTTGAACTCTTGGGAAAAGCTGGTCAATGCCTTCTTAGCTAAATTCTTTCAACCTCAAAAGATGAGTAAGGTTAGAGTGGAAGTTCAAACCTTCAAACTGAAGGAAGGTGAATCCCTCTATGAAGCTTGGAAAAGATACAAGCAATTGATCAGAAAGTGTCCTTTTGACATGCTTTCAGAATGGAGCATCATAGGTATCTTCTATGATGGTCTGTCTGAGTTATCCAAGATGTCATTGGACCATTCTGCAGACGGATCTATTCATCTGAAGAAAACGCCTGCAGAGCCTAAGAACTCATTGAAATGGTTGCAAATAACCAGTTCATGTACACTTCTAAAAGAAATCCTGTGAACAATGGGATAACTTAGAAGAAATGAGTTCTTGAGATTGATACTCTGAATGCCATATTGGCTCAGAACAAATTATTGACTCAGAAAGTCAATATGATTTCTCAGAATCTGACTGGATTGCAAGCTACATCCAGCAGTAATAAAGAAGCATCTTCTGAAGAAGAAGCTTATGATCCTGAGAGCCATGCAATGGAAGAGGTGAATTACATGGGAAAACCCTATGGAAACATATATAATCCTTCATAGAGAAATCATCCAAATCTCTCACAGAAGGATCAACAGAAGCCTCAACAAGGCTTCAACAACAATAATGGTGGAAGAAATAGGTTTAGCAATAGCAAGCCTTTTCCATCATCTTTTTAGCAACAGACAGAGAACTCTGAGCAGAGTCGTTCTGGCTTAGCAACAATAGTCTCTGATCTATCTAAGACCACACTAAGTTTCATAAATGAAACAAGATCCTCCATTAGAAATCTGGAGGCACAAGTGGGTCAGCTGAGTAAAAAGGTTACTGAAACTCCTCCTATCACTCTCCCAAGCAATATAGAAGAAAATCCCAAGAGAGAGTGTAAGGCCATAACCATGACCAACATGGCTGAACCTGGAGAGAGTGAGGAGGACGTGATTCCCAGTGAGAAAAACCTCATGGGATGTCCTCTGAACGAAAAGAAGTTCCCCTTTGAGGAACCAAGGGAATCTGAGGCTCATACAGAGACCATAGAGATTCCATTGAACCTACTTCTGCCATTCATGAGCTCTGATGAGTATTCTTCCTCTGAAGAGGATGAAGATATTACTGAAGAGCAAGTTGCTAAGTACCTTGAAGCAATCATGAAGCTGAATGCCAAGTTATTTGGTAATGAGACTTGGGAGGATGAACCCCCCTTGCTCACCAATAAACTGAATGACTTGATTAGGCAAACATTACCTCAGAAGAAACTGGATCCCAGAAAATTCTTAATACCCTGTACCATAGGTACCGTGACCTTTGAGAAGGCTCTGTGTGACCTGGGGTCAGGCATAAACCTCATGCCACTCTCTGTAATAGAGAAACTGGGAATCTTTGAGGTACAAGCTGCAAGAATCTCATTAGAGATGGCAGACAAATCCATGAAACAGGCTTATGGACTTGTAGAGGATGTTTTAGTGAAGGTTAAGGGCCTTTACATCCCTGCTGACTTCATAATCCTGGACACTGGGAAGAATAAGGATGAATCCATCATCCTTGGCAGACCCTTCCTAGCCACAGCAAAAGCTGTGATTGATGTTGACAGAGGAGAGTTGGCCCTTCAAGTGAATGAGGACTACCTTGTGTTTAAGGCTCAATAATCTCCTTCTGTACATATGGAAAAAAAGCATGAAAAGCTTCTCTCAATACAGAGTCAAACAGAGCCCCCACATTCAAACTCTAAGTTTGGTGTTGAGAGGCCATCATCATGCTCTGAGTATCTGTGAGGCTCCATGAGAGCTCACTGTCAAGCTATTGACATTAAAGAAGCGCTTGTTGGGAGGCAACCCATTTTTTACTTATCTATGTTGAATTTTTATTTTCCATTGTTATTTTATGTTTTCTTTAGGATGATGATCATGTGGAGTCACAAAAACAAAAGCAAAAATAAAAAATAGCATTGAAAACAGCACACCCTGGAGGATGAGCTTATTGGCGTTTAAACGCCAGTAAGGGTAGCAGAATGGGCGTTAAACGCCCAGTCTGGCACCATTCTGGGCGTTTAACACCTGAAAAGGGCACCAAGCTGGCGTTAAATGCAAGAAAAGGGCACCAAGCTGGCGTTAAACGCCAGAAAGGGAAGAAAAGCTGGCGTTAAACGCCAGTCCTGGCACTCAAAGGGGCGTTTACACGCCAAAATGGTGCAGGGATGAGAAATCCTTGACACCTCAGGATCTGTGGACCCCACAGGATCCCCACCTACCTTAACTTAATCTCTCTCTTCTTCACACCTTCCCATAAAACCCTTCCCCAAATACCCCTCACCAATCACCTCCATTTCTCTTTCTCATCACTTCTTCACCAATCACCTCCACCCACTCTTCCCCAACAACCCCACCCACCTCACCATTCAAATTCAAATCCTTTTCCTCCCAAACCCACCCCCTAATACACGAACCCTACCCTCTCTTTCCACTCCTATATAAACCCCTCATCCATCCTTCAAATTCACACATCAAAAACACTTCTTCTCCCCCTTGGCCGAACCACTGATAACTTTCCATCTCCTCCATTTCTTCTTCTTCTTCGTCCTTCTTTCTTCTTTTGCTCGAGGACGAGCAAACCTTTTAAGTTTGGTGTGGAAAAAGCATTACTTTTTGTGTTTCTATAACCATTTATGGCACCTAAGGCCGGAAAAATCTCTAGAAAGAGGAAAGGGAAGGCAAAAGCTTCCACCTCTGAGTCATGGGAGATGAAGAGATTCATCTCAAAGGTCCATCAAGACCACTTCTATGAAGTTGTGGCCAAGAAGAAGGTGATCCCTGAGGTCCCTTTCATGCTCAAAAGGAATGAGTATCCGGAGATCCGACATGAGATTCGAAAAAGAGGTTGGGAAGTTCTCACCAACCCCATTCAACAAGTCAGAATCTTAATGGTTCAAGAGTTCTATGCTAATGCATGGATCACCAAAAACCATGATCAAAGTGTGAACCCGAACCCAAAGAATTGGCTTACAATGGTTCGGGGGAAATACATTGCAGTCCGAAAAATGTAAGGTTGGCATTCAACTTGCCAATGATGCAAGGAGATGCACGCTCCTACACTAGAAGGGTCAACTTTGATCAAAGGTTGGACCAAGTCCTCATGGACATATGAGTGGAAGGAGCTCAGTGGAAAAGAGACTCCAAATGCAAGCCGGTTCAATTGAGAAGGCATGACCTTAAACCCGTGGCTAAAGGATGGTTGGAATTCATCCAACGCTCCATCATTCCTACTAGGAACCGATCCGAAGTGACTGTAGATTGGGCTATCATGATCCATAGCATCATGATTGGATAGGAAGCAGAAGTTCATGAGGTCATATCTCTAGAACTCTACAAAGTGGCTGACAAAACCTCCACCTTGGCAAGATTAGCCTTTCCTTATCTCATCTGTTACCTATGCAATTTAGCTAGAGCTGTCATATGAGAAGACATCCTCATTGAAGAGGACAAGCCCATCACTAAAAAGAGGATGGAGCAAATAAGAGAGCCCACTCATGGACCTCAACAAGAGCATGAGAAAGTCTCTCATTAAGAAATCCCTGAGATGCCTCAAGGGATGCATTTTTCTCCACACAACTATTGGGAGCAACTCAACACCTCTTTGGGAGATTTGAGTTCCAATATGGAGCAACTAAGGATGGAGCACCAAGAGCACTCTATTATTCTCCATGAAATTAGAGAGGATCAAATAGCCATGAGGGAAAAGCAACAAAGGCAAGGAAGAGACATAGAGGAGCTCAAGCATTCCATTGGATCTTCAAGAGGAAGAACTAGCCACCATCACTAAGGTAGACCTGTTCTTTGATTTCCTTGTTCTTATCTTTCTGTTGTTCGATTTTTATACTTTATGTGTTATCTATGTTTGTGTCTTCATTACATGATCATTAGTGTCTAGTATCTATGTCTTAAGGCTATGAATGTCCTATGAACCCTTCACCTTTCTTAAATGAAAAATGTGCCTAATTACAAAAGAACAAGAAGTACTTGAATTTCAAAATTTATCTTGAAATTAGTTTGATTATTTTGATGTGGTGGCAATACTTTTTGTTTTCTGAATGAATTCTTGAACAGTGCATAATTTTGATAGTGAAGTTTATGAATGTTAAAATTGTTGGCTCTTGAAAGAATGATAAAAAAAGAGAAATGTTATTGATAATCTGAAAAATCATAAAATTGATTCTTGAAGCAAGAAAAAGCAGTGAATAACAAAGCTTGTGGAAAAAAATGGCAAAAAAGAAAAAGAAAGAAAAAGAAAAATCAAGCAGAAAAAGCCAATAGCTCTTTAAACCAAAAGGCAAGGGTAAAAGGGATCCAAGGCTTTGAGCATTAATAGATATAAGGGCCCAAAGGAATAAAATCCTGGCCTAAGCGGCTAAATCAAGCTGTCCCTAACCATGTGCTTGTGTCATGAAGGTCCAAGTGAAAAGCTTGAGACTGAGTGGTTAAAGTCGTGATCCAAAGCAAAAAAAAGTGTGCTTAAGAACTCTAGACACCTCTAACTGGGGACTTTAGCAAAGTTGAGTCATAATCTAAAAAGGTTCACCCAGTTATGTGTCTGTGGCATTTATGTATCCGGTGGTAATACTGGAAAACAAAGTGCTTAGGGTCACGGCCAAGACTCATAAATTAGCTGTGTTCAAGAATCAACATATTGAACTAGGAGAATAAATAACACTATCTTAATTCTGAATTCCTAGAGATGCCAATCATTCTGAACTTCAAAGGATAAAGTGAGATGCCAAAACTGTTCAGAAGCAAAAAGCTACTAGTCCCGCTCATCTAATTGGAGCTAAGCTTCATTGATATTTTGGAATTCATTGTATATTCTCTTCTTTATATTCTATTTTGTTTTCATTTGCTTGGGGACAAGCAATAATTTAAGTTTGGTGTTGTGATGAGCGGATAATTTATACGCTTTTTGGCATTATTTTTAGGTAGTTTTTAATATGATTTAGTTAGTTTTTAGTATATAATTATTAGTTTTTATGCAAAAATCACATTTCTGGACTTTACTATAAGTTTGTGTATTTTTCTGTGATTTTAGGTATTTTCTAGCTAAAATTAAGGGACTTGAGCAAAAATCTGATTTAGAGGCTGAAAAAGGACTGCAGATGCTGTTGGATTCTGACCTCCCTGCACTCGAAATGAATTTTCTGGAGCTAAGGAAGCCCAATTGGCGCGTTCTCAATTGCGTTGGAAAGTAGACATCTTGGGCTTTTCATCAATATATAATAGTCTATACTTTGCCCGAGTTTTGATAATGCAAACTGGCGTTTTAACGCCAACTTTCTACCCTTTTCTGGCGTTAAACGCCAGAACTGGCATAAAAGCTGGAGTTAAACGCCCAAACTGGCACCAAACCTGGCGTTTAACTTCAAGAAAAGCCTATGCACGTGAAAGCTTTAATGCTCAGCCCAAGAACACACCAAGTGGGCCCCGGAGGTGGATTTATGCATCATTTACTTATTACTGTAAACCTTAGGTTACTAGTTCATTATAAATAGGACCTTTTACTATTGTATTTAAGGGGAGAGATCGGGAGATCATTTTGGAGACTATCTTTGTATCACTGTTGATCTCTTGATCACGTTTAGGGCGCTGGCCATTTGGCCATGCCTGGACCTTCATCACTTATGTATTTTCAACAGTGGAGTTTCTACACCTCATAGATTAAGGTGTGGAGCTCTGCCTTTTCCATTCGCACTTCAACATGATGAATGTGATGATCAAGTGACACTTATCACCATTCTCACTTATGAACGCGTGCCTGACAACCACTTCTGTTCTACCTGAAAACAAGCTTGAATGTATATCTCTTGGCCTCTTGGTCCACGACGCATGGTTGCCTCTACTGATAACAGAGCCTTCCATTCCGTGAGATCAGATTCTTCGTGGTATAAGCTAGAATCAATTGGCAACATTCTTGAGATCCGAAAAGTCTAAACCTTGTCTGTGGTATTCCGAGTAGGATCTGGGATGGGATGACTGTGATGAGCTTCAAACTCGCGAGTGCTAGGCGCAGTGACAGTGCGCAAAAGGATAATTGGATCTTATTCCAACATAAGTGAGAACCGACAGATGATTAGCACTACGTAACTCGTAGCCGGACTATTTTCACTGAGAGGACGGACGGTAGCCATTGACAATGGTGATCCCCCAACATACAGCTTGCCATGGAAAAGAGTACGCATGACTGGATGAAAGCAGTAGGAAAGTAGGGATTCAAAAGGAACAAAGCATCTCCATACGCTTATCTGAAATTCCTACCAATGAATTATATAAGTATCTCTATCCTATTTTATGTTTTATCTGTCTTTTAATTATCAAAATCCCATAACCATTTGAATCTGCCTGACTGAGATTTACAAGATGACCAAAGCATGTTTCAAGCCGACAATCTCTGTGGGATCGACCCTTACTCACTTAAGGTATTACTTGGACGACTCGGTGCACTTACTGGTCAGCTACGCGGAGTTGTGAAGAAAGTGTGTGAGATCACGATTTCGCGTACCATTCTTCCTCTCCTCAATTTTGTGGGTTTTGAGTTTAGGTATTGAGGAATTGAATGATTTTGATGGTTTAGGTGAAATCTAGTAGCGGATAATCATTGGGTTTTGTTCAATTAAACCACGGGTAAGGTTAGGAACTGTTGAACCCTTGTGAATTATTGAATTAGTAAATCCTATGATGATTATAGTGATATTGTGTGAACTAAATTTTGTTCTTGTTGATTTGGAGTTCAATTGGCGGTTTGGAACGAAATCTGGGTGATTAAGCTTGAGGAATTGATGTTTGGAAGCTTGGAGCTTGTGAAAAAGGAGAGGTTTTTTAGGTGTTCCGAGTTTAGGGAGAATTGGCCAAGGTATAATTTATGTTTCTCGTATTTAATGTTTAATGTCACGTGAAAACTTAGGCTACAAATATTCCATTTTCTTGTAGTGTTCATAAACGGTTTGCTATTGGAGTTGGTTGGTTTTTTGGAAAAAATTTAATATTGGAATTAGTTTGATTTTGAAATAATTTGATATTGGAAATAATTTGAATGACCGAGAGGTGTTTAGTTTGGTGGTTGGGACCGTTGAGAGGTGGCAAAAGTCCAAATTTTAGAAGAGATGCTGCCGAAATTTTCATAAAAATAGGAGGCTTTGTTTAAAGTGGTTATTTAAAAAGATTTGGATTTTTTAAGGATTTTATAATTTGATTTTGAGTTATTAAGAAAAGGATTATATTTTGAGTTTGCTTTATTTAGAAAAGAATGAATTGTGTTTTGAGTATGAATTATTGATAACGAAATAGGAGGTGTGATAATAAGGAATGAAGGATGATGAGAATTGATTTTTAAGTCTAATTGTTGAATGAATATGAATGAATTATAATGATAATGAGATATGTGTGATCGAGTAAGAGGCGGTGGCATTGTCTACTCGCTCTGAGTCTATGTTGAGAAAGCCGGGTAAGAGGTAGTGGCATTGGTCACTTGCTCCGGATAAGAGTTCGAGACTTTGGGTAAGATGTAAGGGTTGAGTTTCTGTTGCCGCTTTCTCTGGGTTGAGAACTGTAACACCACTTGGGTAAGAGGTAAGGGTGAAGTTGTCCCCTACTCCGGGTACACGGGTAAGATGCAAGGGTTGAGGCGTTCTCCCACTTGCTCCATGTTTGGTATTCTGTCCATGGTTAGCTACCAAGACATGTCAGGTTGGCTATATAACTGACAGATGATATCATCAGCCATAGGACAGGTATACATCATGTGCTTTTGTATGTTTTGCTTGAGTGTGTATTGTTTTGGTTTTCTTAATTACTTTACTTTGCTTATCTGCTACTTGTTCTGCTTGTTGTAATTGCACCTCTATTTGTGTTTTTCTTACTTGAATTGTATGTATATGCTTTTGACAGACCCTCTCTTGGAGGAAGAATGAAAGAGGGTTGTTCCACCAGTGATTTGGAAGTTTAGAGTTAACATAAGGTGCAGAGTTAGAATAGAGTTGGAATCCTTCAGTTAGATTACCGATATTATTGGTTTAGAATAAATTTTAAGATTAATCTGAGTGTCGAAGTTCTAGGAATACCTCTGGCTTTCCCAATATCTTTTATATTAACTATGCAGATACATTTACCATGATGAGAACCATTGGTTCTCATTCTATACATATTTCTATTGTTTTTTAGATGCAGGTCGAGAGACACCTCGATGAGCGTCTGGAGTTTTTTGTGCAAGCGAAGTTTGGTTATTCTGGGTTGCTATATTTTGTATTGATGCTATGTATATATTTATATAGATTCTCCTCCGTATATATTTTATGTTTATCCCTCCTAGAGGTTGACTTGGAGAAACAGGTGTTTATTTTGTAGTTTGAGTTATATTATAGGTTGTATAAATATATATAATTATATACTCTGGCCAACCTTAGCTTTGTAGATTGAGTATGGAGTTTGATATCTGTATTTTGGAATTCTAATCTGTATAGTATGTTTTTAGCCTTCTTTTGATCTTACCTATCCATTTTATGATTAACCTTGCGAGTGTGACACGATTTTCCGTTTTCACTTTTGCTTAGCTTTTTCTTCAAGGTTCCTAATTATAAATTCTTTCAACTATATTTATGTACGTATTTTACTTTTAGAGGTCGTAATACCTTGCCACCTTTGCTTTACGACTTAAGCGTAAGGCTCTGTGTGGTAAGCTGTTACACATTACCCTAACCCTTATCTCATGCTGTAAAGCAAAGGATAACAAAGTGCCACAACAGTTCTAAAGCGCATATAGTAATATACATTGAAAGAAATTATAATATGAGGAGCCAGATCAAGGATTAAAGCTCAAAATAGAGGTAGAAAAGTGCGAAGCATTCACATGATAACTAAAAGCGGAAGGCACAAAATACAACATGATAAAGAGTATTAGCCAAGCCCGTAGAGTTTAGGCCGACTAGTTAATACAGACATAACAGAGTGCTTGATTTAAAACAGCGTATACATCCTGTCTCTCAAGTTTAGCCTCTAAGGTGACAGAGTATAAGATACAAAATATAGAGAGAATCTACAACAAAATGTCCAAAATATGCAAAAAGAGATATCAAGAGATCCTTCACTCTGTCACCAATCCACAACTCACTGAGGTGGGTTACGACCTGCATTTGAAAAACAATAACAATATATGGTATGAGAACCGGAGGTTCTCAGTATGGTAACCGTACCCAATATATAAGATATAAGGATCCGGGATGCCAAAGGCAATCCTAGAACTTCACATCAAACAGATATTCAAGCTTAACAAAATATAAAATTTAAACTATAATTAGGGTATTCTAACTTAGGGGATTTCTAACTAACATAACACTGCTGTCGCACAGCCTTCGCCAACCTAACCTCCATGCGATCTCATCACCACCGCATACCAAGTCTTCTCAATCCTAACAGAAAACACAGGTAATGCATACAAGTAAAGCACAAGTAATATACATATACATCAAGTAAAATAAATAGCAAGTAGGCATGTGATTCATTTAGGCATAACTGAATTTAAGCAAAGCAAACAAACATATAGAAGATGCATATGATGAATGCCTATTCTATTGGCTCGTGATATCACTTGTAGGTCCATAAATGCTAACCCGACACATCCTTTTGGATGTAGCCTTTTTGCCATGCCAGGAATATAGAGCCCTGCACACTCTCATACACCCAGGGATATAGTGCCCTGCACACTGTAGACCCGTGGATATAGTGCCTGGCACACTCGCATGTGTAACCCAAGGATATAGTCCCTAGCACACTCATGCGGCAGAGAAGGTTATCAATCATAGTTCAACCCAGGGATATAGTGCCCTGCACATTATCGTTCCAAGAATATAGTGCCTGGCACACTTTTTTAATAACTAACAAGCTCATCATTCCTTTCCAAGATCTAACCTCATCATAAATATCATTACTTCTCAATTTCTCAAATCTATCACAAGCATTCTCATTTCTCAAATTCTCCTCAATTTAATACTTCACAATTCAACATTCACCAAATTCATCCACAACCTTTCAAAACCTAAGACACCGTCTTCTAAACTCATAACAGAAAAACATCTAATTAAACTCAATTATTGTATTCTCTTTTGTTTCAATGCCTAAAAACAAACTAAGGGATCTTAAACAAGCATGATGGAAGTTTACAAGATTGATGAATAAATTTTTGATGGTTAAGAATTTCACAAATAAATTCTCGTTGCAAGTATAGTTTCTAAACTAACTAAAATCCTTTCATACAAAAAATTGTTTGTCACAAGTACAAATCCCTAAAAATAATAACCGAAGTATTCAAATCTCTGGTCGTCTCTCAAAGGAATTGCAGGAAAGTGTTCTTACTATTGGTTATAGGATGTATATTTTGAGGTTTTAAGTGAGAAACATGAATAGTAAATGACAAGAAAGTAAATGAACTCAAAAGTAAAAAGCTCTTGGCAAGGTATGAGAACTAGAAGTCATATCCTCATTATCCTCCTCAATTGTGACATCAATTGTCCATTGCTCCACTTAGTCAACCTCTAACTATGAAGGAAAGTCAAGTGGAAATAATCAATTTGATTCCTCAAGTCCTAGTCAAATCCTAAGGAAAGACTAGCTTTAGTGGAATTCAAATAAACTAGTAACTTTCAATTGTTAATCAACAAAAGAGTTTGATAACTCAAGAGTCTCCAATTACTCAACCAAAGTCAAGAGAAGAAAAACCTAACTCATAACTAAAAGAAGCATTTCAACAAACACATAGAAAGCAATAAAAGTAAACATCATAAATTGCAAGAATTAAAGGAACTACAACTAATCAAGACAAGGGATCAACAATAGAAAACTAAAGCAAGCATCAAAGGACATGAAAACAATAAATTGCATTGAAAGGAAATGTAAATCTACAAAAGAATTCATAAACTACAACTAACAATACAAAAGAATTACAAGAGAAGTAGAATGCTGATGCCAGGGCATCTAGGCCAGTTTCACTGACCTTTTCTTTACTGTTTTAGGGTAGTTTCATGCATTTTCTTAGGAAATAAGCAAGTTTTGGATGAAATTTCATTTACACCTTGATTCAAGCAACTATTGTGAATTTCACATGATTTCATAAGGATTATGCAAGGATTGAATGACAAATTGATGATGCATAATCTCATGACTTGGGCTAGAGCTTTGATACACTTTATTTGCTTGATTTCAGGACAAAGGAAGCAAGAAGAAGCCACGTTAGCAGTCACGTTAACCTAATTAACGTGATCACTAACGTGGAATAGGGACAAGCTTGTCGCGTTAATGGAAAAGGTGATCGCCAATAATGCTTGCGAAGCCATCAATAGCCCACGTTAATTGCCACGTTAACTAGGTTAACGTGGTAGTTAACGTGGAGAAAAAGGGAGCTCCAGCGTTAGTGGTAAAAGTGAATACCACTAACGCTACAAATTGGTAATTAGCCACGTTAAGAGTCGCGTTAACTTAGTTAACGTGAATTCTAACGTGGAAGGGAAAGACAATGCCAACCTTAGTGACACTCACCTTTGTCACTAACGTTGGATCAAGCCAACATTGCCCACGTTAGTGGTCACGTTAAGACTACTAACGTGAAAGTTAACGTGGAGCTAAGCATGATGAGCCAACATTAGTGACACTCACCTTTGTCACTAACGTTGGAGATGGCATTCACTACCACGTTAGTGGCCACGTTAACCTAGTTAACGTGAACTCTAACGTGGATAGGAGGGGTGTTTGGAGCATTAGTGACAAAGGTAAGTGTCACTAACGCTCTCGAAGCTTAGGCATGCCCACGTTAAGAGCCACGTTAACCTAGTTAACGTGAACTCTAACGTGGGGAAAGGGGGCACAATGCAACGTTATTGGAAAAGGTGACTCCTAATAACGTTTGCGAAGGATCATGAGGCAACGTTAGTGGTCACGTTAGTGCCACTAACGTTGAAGTTAACGTGGACTATTTTGAGGTGGGAACGTTAGTGAGAAATGTGATTGCCACTAACGTTCTCGAACCCACATTTTTACTTATCGTTAACACCACTAACGTCCTAACTAACGTCCATGCCTAACTCACATTTTTCTGCAAGCTGAGCCCACTGAAGATTGTACTTGCTTCAACTCAAGATCTAAGGCCCACATTCAAGACTTGAAGAACTCACTAGAAGATCAAGAAGAATAGTATATATAGGAGTAGTTTTGAACTATAGAGAAGTTGGGCACTTTGGATAACTACCCCCTGTATATTTACTTTCTGCATTTTTCTAGCTAAGTATGTATTCTTCACTACTATTTTCCATTTCCAGAGCCATGAACAACTAAACCCCTTTCATTGGGTTAGGGAGCTCTGTTGTAATTTGATGGATCAATTATAGTTTTTATTCTTCTTCCTCTTTCTTTTCTCTTGATTTGCTAGAAAGCTTTCGATCTTAATTCAATTAGTTAGTTATCTTGGAAAAGAAACTCTCCATAATTGGATCTCCTCTGAGCCTTGGAAAAGGGACGAAGAGATCATGCTAGAAATGCTTTCTCATGTTGGACCAAATTGGGGTCTGGGCGGATATAGTGACATGTAATCCTCCTGACACTTTGATTTGGAAATACATGTGGTATAATCAGTGACCACACTTCATCTCTTCCCATGAGCAATTAAATCAAGGAATTGGGCAATTGTTCAAGCTTAGAGAGATTGAATTGCCAAGGAATTGGGATCCAATCACTTAAGATTGCCAAGGAGATCAATGAATGCTTTGATTGAGGAAGAGATGAGAATGAACTTGATCCGGAGAATGCAACATCTCCTAAGCCCAATAAATTCCCCATTTTTGATCTTACCCATTCTCTTTACTTTCTGCCATTTATTTCCATGTTCATCTCCCCAAATCCCCATTTAAGATTCTGCACTTTATTTTCTGCCATTTACTTTCCCGCTATTTAATTTCCTGCAATACCGACTACCTTCTGTTTAGCTCAACTAGCATACTCTTCCAACTAAAGTTTCTTGACCAATCAATCCCTGTGGGATTCGACCTCACTCTATTGTGAGTTTTTACTTGACGACAATTTGGTATACTTGCCGAAGGGAAATTCGTTGAGAGACAAGTTTTCGTGCATCAAGTTTATGGCGCCGTTACCGGGGATTGATTTTGTATCAACAATAATCAAGTTGGAAGTTCACTAGATTGAGCATTTTTCTTTTATTTTTTTATTTTATCTAGTCATTTATCTTCAGTTTCTTTAGTTTCTTCTTCATCCCCTCACCCGTCGTTGTTTTCTTTGTTATTATCTACAATTATGCTCACTAACCCGCTAACTGTTTGATAATTTGCACCACTCACACTAACAGCCACTCTAACAAGAATAATATCTTCATTTTATTTTTTGCTGTGTGCTCTGTTAGTTGTATGACAGGGAGAAGAAATGGAGCTTCAACTTCCTTTGATTCGGAACCTGAGAGGACCCTCCGTAGATTGAGGAGGGAAGCAAGAGGGAAAGGAGTTGTTGGTGCTGAGGAAGAGGAAGAGTACTTTGAAACAAACATGGAGGAAAACTTGGAAAACAACCATGAAGGAGAAGCTCACAACCATGCCAGATGATGGGAAATTTTTGGTGGAAAAATAAATTTCTCCCAAAAACACACCAATCCAACCGGCAAGTGCACCGGGTCGCATCAAGTAATAAAAACTCACGAGAGTGAGGTCGATCCCACAGGGATTGAAGGATTGAGCAATTTTAGTTTAGTGGTTGAATTAGTCAAGCGAATCAAGATTTGGTTGATTGATTGATGAATTGCAGAATTTAAATTGCATTGAAAGTAAAGGGAATGGGAAACTGGCATAAATTTAAAGAGCACAGAGATTAAAGTGCCGAATCTTAAAGAACAAGAAATTAAATGGCAGAAACTTAGATTGCAAGGAATGTAAATTGCAAGAATCTTAAATGACAAGAAATTGTAAATGGCTTGAAATGTAAAGGGGATTGGGACTTGGATTTGCAGGAATTGAACAAAGAAAAAGTAAATTGCATCAAACAGAAGAGTAAATGGGAATTGGAATTGAATTAAATTCAAACAGACAAGTAAATGAACAATTAATGTAAGAAACAGAAAATTGAAATGGTAAATTTAGATCTCAGGTCCCAGAGACTAGAAAACCGAGTCTAGATCTCAATGCCTTCCTAGATCCAACAAGAACAATAGCAAAGGAATTTTAAATTGCAAAAAGAATAGATGAGAAAGCAATTAACCGAACTGGAAATTAAATTGCAGTAAAAATCAAAAGAGAGATCTAAGGTGAGATTGAAACAGAATTCCTTCAATTCTCCAACCCAAGATCCAAGACAAGAGTAATTGAAATTGAAAGCAATTAAACTAAGAAAATAAAGATCACTCAAGCTCCCAAAACAGAAAAGAAAACTCTCTAAAAACTCTCAAAAGGGAAGCTCTATGAAAAATTCTAAAAAGGGAACTCCCCGAATAAATTGAATTTTAGCCTATTTATACACTTTCTCCAATTGATCTTCAAGCCTTGAGTTGGGCCTTTGCTCTTGGTGGAATTGGGTTGAAAGAGGCCTTGGTTGATTGCTTTTGAAGTTTGGAGAGAGACCCAAGTGAATCAATTGAACCGGATTGAGTTTTGCAAAGTTGGGTTTAAAGTTAGCCTCAAAGTTAGGGGGCTAACTTTGAGGCCAACTTTTTCTAGCAGCAAACATCTCCTCCTGCCATTCACGTTGGTGCCAACGTTAGGGGGCTAACTTTGACCCTAACGTTGGCCTTGCTTTGTGTTGGAGTGGCGCCAACGTTAGCCTCCAAGTTAGGGGGCTAACGTTGGCGCAAACGTTGCACACCCTGGAGAACAATTCAAATGCCAACGTTAGCCTCCAAGTTAGGGGGCTAACGTTGGCGCAAACGTTGGCACACCCTGGGGAGAATTTCTCATGCCAACGTTAGCCTCCAAGTTAGGGGGCTAACGTTGGCGCTAACTTGGTGCACCCTGGGAGGAATTTTTAGCTTCCAACGTTAGCCTCCAAGTTAGGGGGCTAACGTTGAGGCTAACTTCAAGTCCAAAAGTTTGTGCCAACGTTTGAGGGCTAACTTCAACTCCAACTTCATTTATTCCTGGTTCAATTTCACTTGACTCATTGTCTTCTCTTAGCTTCTAGCCATTCCTTCTCACTTCAATCCTTTTCCAAGCTTTCTTCACCTATCATAAATCAACCAAACAAATCAAAGCTATGCTTGAAATCATGAGATGATCATTCTATCCTAATATGCACCAATTATGGCATCAAACCTCATGAAATTGCATTAATTTATCTATGGTTGATTCAATCAAAGGAAGCATGAAAATCTACCTAAATTGGCTTGCTTAAGCCTCAAGAAAGTGCATAATTCAAGTGAAAACAAAAGAAAAAGACTAGTGAAACTAGGCTAAGATGACTTGTCATCACAACACCAAACTTAAAGCTTGCTTGTCCCCAAGCAAGAAATGAATTATTAGGAAGAAAGAATGAATTGGAAAAAGATGTTCATGCTAGCAGAATGTTATTGATAGTTCATGGGATTTTATGTTGATATGCACATACTCACTTCTTATTGATTCTTAGGCTTTAGAAAGTCTCCTTCAAGCTTCAAGTATCATACTGCTATGACCTCTCATTATTCCTTTATCCTTGGCTATTACTTTGTTCAAAGCTTTATTTGAGTGTCATGTGTAGCAAGTTCATTTTCTTTTCTTTATACTTGACACATTATTCACCATGGACACTTGGCTCACCTTTCCCTTTAAACATTGATGCCCAGAACCTTTTTGGTTACTAAATGCCTTGTAGTTAGGTTGCTCTTGATAGTGGATTTTCAGCTGATGATCCCGGATTAGTTAATCCAAGTCACCGAGTGTTGAAGCACTCCAAAGAGCTTAGTAGTCCAAGCAGATCCTAATACATAGACACCACAGGCATATATTTTTAAGGTTCAAGCTATTGGTGTCCAACTTTGTTTCCTTTTTTTGTTTTCTTTGATTCTGCCATCTTTTGGCTATCTTTTTTTTTTCTTCTTTCTTTTTATTTTTCTTTTGAACCAAGGATTTTCTTATTGAGATTTATAGACAGTAGATCACTCTATTCTTAGAAAAAGATATCCTAGCCCTTTATTCACTAAAAGTGAGTTTTTATACAATCACACACATACCACCACTTACTATTATTCTACTTCTTTCTAACAGAGAACTATCTCATTTCTCAATCAAACACTTCTTTTATTGAATTAAAGATGCAAGGGACAGAACATGCTCTTAGTCAAGTGAAAGTAAACACACAAGCACAACTTAAACTAGCTTACTTATTTTAAGATAAATTTGACTCTGTCTGAACTCAATGAACACTTTAGCAAGACACAAGTTAAAGCATTTCTCAACAGCAAGAGTTAAGTATAGATACAACCTATTGGTTTGCAGTTCTTTTGTCCTTCCTTCTGTTGTGCCCCTTTTGAGTTATGATGCATAATGTCTTTAAATGGTGGTTAGTTTCCTGCACAAATCTCAAAAGTTGCTTGCTTCTCAAGCCCTTAGGTGATTGGTTAGTATGCATGAATTGAATGTGGCTTTTGGATTTAATTTGGTGTGGGAACACCAAACTTAATTCCTTGCCACTTCCTTTGATGCAACAGATTAACTATATGTAAAATCTTGTGTCCTTGCTAAGGTTTATAAAACTAAAACTAGAAGGCAATTAAATGGTTGAATGATTTGTCTGATTGCTTAGAGCTAGCTTTGTGCAGGAAGTGAGAATGTGTTTTTAAGTGAGATTTTGGTGGAACACCAAACTTAGAATGCTTCATTCTCTCTTAATTTGTTTTGGTGTGGAACACCAAACTTAGCTCCTTGCGATACATGCCAATTATTCAACCTTTTTATTGAAAATGCTATGAAAAAGATAACTACCTCAGGTTGGGTTGCCTCCCAACAAGCACTTTTTTATTGTCATTAGCTTGACCTCTTCTGTTTTTGCTTCAAGGAGGGTTTAGGCTCTGGACCTCTGTTTCTTTGTTCCATTGCCCCCCTAGGTACAGCTTAGCTCTATGGCCATTTGCTGTAAACCGATTCTTTGTTGCTTCATCTAGCAATTCAATACTCCCATAAGGAAACACCTTAGTCACCAAATATGGACCTGTCCACTTAGACTTAAGCTTGCCAGGGAATATCTTGAGCCGTGAGTTATACAAGAGAACTTGTTGTCCAGGTTTGAACTCTTTCTTCAAAATCTTCCTGTCATGCCATCATTTAGCTTTTTCCTTGTATATCTTGGCACTTTCATAGGCTTCTAGCCTAAACTCATCTAGCTCATTCAGCTGCAACAATCTTTTTTCTCCTGCTGCTTCAGAATCCAGATTTAGAAATTTGGTGGCCCAAAAGGCTTTGTGCTCAAGCTCTACAGGGAGATGACAAGATTTGCCATATAGCAATTGAAATGGGGATTTCCCAATGGGAGTTTTGAAGGCTGTTCGGTATGCCCAAAGTGCATCTTCCAACTTCCTAGCCCAATCCTTTCTTGTGCTACCAACTGTCTTTTCTAGGATCTTCTTCAGTTCCCTGTTTGCTAATTCTGCCTGTCCATTAGTTTGAGGATGATATGGTGTGGCTACTTTATGAATAACTCCATATTTGTGGAGAAGTTTCTCCATTTGTCTATTGCAAAAATGACCACCTCCATCACTGATGAGACTCTTGGGTACTCCAAATCTAGTAAAGATGTGCTTCTTTAGGAATTGAAGAACAATTTGTGCATCACAGGTAGTTGTGGCTATGGCTTCCACCCATTTTGAAACATATTCCACTGCTACCAAGATATATTTGAATGAATAAGAGGGGGGAAAGGGTCCCATGAAATCAATGCCCCATAGATCAAACAATTCTACTTCCAAAATGAAGTTCTGTGGCATCTCATTCCTTTTTGTTAATCCTCCTGTTCTTTGGCATTCATTACATTGGTGGACAAACTCCCTGGTATCATTGAAGATGGTTGGCCAATAGAACCCACTTTGTAGTATCTTTGCTGCTGTTCTTTCTGGACCAAAGTGTCCGCCGTATGTAGAGCCATGGCAATGCCACAATATATCTTGCATTTCACTCTCAGGGACACATCTTCTAATTATTCCATCAGAACATCTTTTGAACAAATAAGGTTCATCCCACAAGAACTTCCTTGCTTCATTGATCAGCTTCTTCACTTGTTGCTTAGTGAATTCTTGAGGTATCTTCCTTCCCACTTTGTAGTTAGCTATATCGGCAAACCATGGTGTTTGTTGGATCAGCATAAGATGTTCATCTGGGAAGCTTTCATTCACAGGTAATGAAGCCTTTTGGATTGTTTCTGGTGGCAGCCTTGACAAATGATCAGCAACTAGATTTTCGGTACCTTTCCTGTCCCTTACCTCAATGTCAAATTCTTGTAAGAGTAGAATCCACCTGATGAGTCTTGGTTTGGCATCCTGTTTTGACATCAAATACTTGAGAGCAGCATGATCAGTATAAACCACAATTTTAGATCCTATCAAGTATGATCTAAACTTATCAAATGCATAGACTACAGCCAACAATTCCTTCTCTGTTGTAGTGTAATTTTTTTGAGCTTCATTCAATACTTTACTTGCATAATATATGACATGATGCAAGTTTCCCTTCTTCTGTCCAAGTACAGCACCAATGGCAATCTCACTTGCATCACACATGAGTTCAAATGGCAAATTCCAATCCGGAGGTGTGATAATTGGTGCTGTTGTGAGTTTCTGTTTTAAAGTTTCAAAAGCATGCTGGCACTCTTTATCAAAAACAAAAGGTTGATCAATCATCAAAAGGTTGCTCAAAGGTTTGGCTATTTTAGAAAAATCTTTGATAAACCTTCTATAAAATCCTGCATGCCCCAAGAAACTTCTAACAGATTTCACATTAGTTGGTGGAGGGAGTTTTTCTATTATCTCAACCTTTGCCTTATCAACCTCTATCCCTTTTCTTGAAACTTTATGACCAAGAACAATCCCCTCGGGTACCATAAAATGGCACTTCTCCCAGTTTAAAACCAAATTAGTTTCTTGGCATCGTTTCAAGACAAGAGTTAGATGGTTTAAGCAAGTATTGAAACTATCACCAAAGACAGAGAAGTCATCCATAAAAACCTCTAAGAATTTTTCAACCATATCTGAGAAAATGGAAAGCATACACCTTTGAAAAGTAGCTGGGGCATTGCACAATCCGAATGGCATTCTTCTATAAGCAAAAACTCCAACTGGGCATGTGAATGAAGTCTTTTCTTGGTCCTTTGGGTCCACCACTATCTGATTATACCCAGAATATCCATCCAAGAAACAATAATAAGCATGGCCAGCCAACCTTTCGAGCATTTGATCAATGAATGGAAGTGGGAAATGATCTTTGCGTGTGGCATCATTCAGCCTTCTATAGTCAATACACATCCTCCACCCTGTCACAGTTCTAGTCGGGATGAGTTCACTTTTCTCATTAATAATGACTGTCATCCCTCCTTTCTTTGGTACCACTTGGACTGGGCTTATCCACGAGCTATCGGAAATAGGGTATATGATTCCTGCATTCCATAATTTCATCACTTCCTTCTGGACGACCTCCTTCATTGCAGGGTTGAGTCTTCTCTGAGGTTGAATCACTGCTTTGGAATTGTCCTCCAAAAGAATCTTATGCATGCATACTGTGGGGCTGATGCCTTTTAGGTCATCAATGGTCCATCCTAAGGCATCCTTGTGAGTTCTGAGAACATCAAGAAGCTCTCCATCTTCTTTCTTTGTCAAAGACGAGTTGATGATCACTGGGAGGCTTTCTGAAGTGCCAAGAAATGCATATTTGAGATGAGAGGGTAATGGCTTCAGTTCTTGCTTTTGCACCTCTTCTTTCTTGCTTGGTTTCACCTCTTTGCTTATGAAGATCTCGGCTACTTGTTCTTCTATTGCACTTTGATCTCCTTCTTGCTCTTGAGAACTTTCTTCCAGCATTTCTTCCACCAAACTCTCTATCATATCCACTTTTACATAATCCTCTTGCTCAGGGCTATTTTGCATTGACTTGAAAACATTTATGATCATTTGTTCATCATGGACCCTGAAGACCATTTCTCCTTTTTCTACATCGATGATGGCTCTTGCTGTGTATAAAAATGGCCTCCCCAAAATGATTGAGTCACTTCCTTCCTCTTCAGTATCCAAAACCACAAAATCTGCTGGGAAGATAAATTCCCCAATCTTTACCAACAGATTTTCCACAATTCCATTGGGTGTCTTAATGGATCTGTCAGCCATAACTAAAGACATCCTGGTGGGTTTAAGTTCTTCTATATCAAGTCTTCTCATCATTGAGAGAGGCATTAAATTGATGCTGGCACCAAGGTCACAGAGGGCTTTGTTGAGAATTGTTTTTCCAATGGTGCATGACACTACAAAGCCCCCCGGATCCTTGAGTTTTGGGGGAATACCCCGCTGAATCACAGCACTGCATTCTTCGGTTAGTAATATGGTTTCCTTCTCAAGCCAACTTCTCTTCTTATTGATAAGGTCCTTCAAGAACTTGGCATACAAAGGCATTTGCTCAAGTGCTTCAGCTAGAGGGATATTGATTTCCAGCTTCTTGAAGGTCTCAAGGAATTTGTGAAAATGTTGATCCTTAACCTCTTTGTTGAATCTTTGAGGATATGGCAATGGAGGTGTGATGCTCTTTTCGATTTGCTGCTGTCCTTGAGTCTTTTCCTTTGAGCTATGTGACTGGTTCTCCTGTTCTTTGAGTTTCTCATTGCTTTTGGTTGGCACCACAACTTGCTCCTTAGCTTGATCTGCTTTTGTTTGCTTCTCATCCTCTGTTGGTCCTTTGATGCTCTCTTTTTGTTTCTTTGTAGTGTCATTGTTGCTCATCAATATTCTCCCGCTTCTCAATTGTATTGCCTTGCATTCCTCCTTGGGATTTGGGATTGTGTCACTAGGCAGTGAGCTTGAAGGTCTCTCAACAGACATTTGCTTAGAGATTTGCCCGATCTGCCTTTCTAGGTTCTTTATGGAGGCCTCATGGTTTTTGTTGGTCATTTCTTGGAGTTTCATCATTTTTTCTATCATGGTTTCCAAGTTGGTGATTCTTTGGGGTTCAGGTGGTGCTTGTGGTGGGTTATGAGCTGTGGTTGGTGGATGATAGGAATTTTGGTTGGTGGATTGGTATTGGTTGTGAGTGGGGTAATTGTTTTGAGGTTTTCTATAGGTATTTTGGTTGGTTTGCTGCTGGTTGAAATTTTGATTGTGTCTTGGGTTGTTTTGGTTTGAGTTTCTCTGCCATGGTTGTTGGTTTTGGTTGTGAGTATCTCCCCATCTGAGGTTGGGGTGATTCTTCCATGAGGGGTTGTATGTATCACCATAGACTTCATTTGGATTAGAGTGCATGTACTGAACTTGTTCTTGCTGTTGCTCTTCTTGAACTTCTTCATTTTGTCCCCATGTGCCTGATGGTTGGCTAGTGTTGACTGCTGCAACTTGAAGGTTGTCAATCCTCTTGGTCATTTGCTCAAATTGTTGTTGAATTTGCTGCTGCATTAATTTGTTTTGAGCCAGGATTGAATCTACTCCTTCTAGCTCCATTACTCCTCTTCTCTGTGATGGTTGGCGACTTCTTTGATGAGCAAAAAAGTATTGGTTGTTGGCCACCATATCAATAAGTTCTTGAGCCTCCTCTGCAGTTTTCATGAGTTGCAAGGAACCTCCAGCTGAGTGATCCAAGGATTCCTGAGACTTCAGTGTTAAGCCTTCATAGAAATTTTGCAGCTTCTCCCATTCATTGAACATGTTGGAAGGGCATTTTCTGACTAGAGCTTTGTACCTCTCCCATGCCTCATAGATGGGTTCATTCTCCATTTGTGTGAATGTTTGTACCTCGGCCTTCAACCTTATGACCCTCTGTGGTGGATAAAACTTGGCAAGGAACTTGGTTACCAAGTCATCCCAATTGTTGATGCTGTCTCTTGGAAATGATTCCAACCATTGAGTAGCCTTATCCCTGAGAGAGAATGGGAATAGCATCAATTTGTAGCTGTCAGGAGGTACTCCATTGGTTTTGACAGTGTTGCATATCCTCAGGAAGGTGGATAAGTGTTGATGTGGGTCTTCAAGTGATCCTCCACCAAAAGAGCAATTATTCTGAACCAAAGTGATGAGTTGTGGCTTAAGTTCAAAATTGTTTGCATTGACATTTGGAGCCAAGATGCTACTTCCACAATGTCTAGGATTGGCAAAGGTATAGGAAGCCAAAACTCTCCTCTGAGGTGGATTGCCATTGTTGTTCTCTGCTCCTCCTGGTGGATTAGTTGAATGTTCCTCCATCTCATGAAATTCTTCTTCTGATTCCTCTTCTCCAACAATATTTTTCCCTCTTTCAGCTCTCCTTAACCTCCTGAGGGTCCTCTCATCTTGTTCATGAAGGTTTAGTGTGGTTCTTCGTGTACCTGACATACAAGCATATCATAAGAAATGTACACACCAATGATACTTCAATCTACTGCTAAATTGAAGTTTTGGTTAGTTTAAGCAAAAAGTCAAACAGTTAGTGGGTTAATCAAAAATTAAGAAAAAGTGCTTGATCTAAATAACCACCTCACTTAATCATTGTCAATCTATTTCAATCCCCGGCAACGGCGCCAAAAACTTGATGGGAATTATTTTTGGTGGAAAAATAAATTTCTCCCAAAAACACACCAATCCAACCGGCAAGTGCACCGGGTCGCATCAAGTAATAAAAACTCACGAGAGTGAGGTCGATCCCACAGGGATTGAAGGATTGAGCAATTTTAGTTTAGTGGTTGAATTAGTCAAGCGAATCAAGATTTGGTTGATTGATTGATGAATTGCAGAATTTAAATTGCATTGAAAGTAAAGGGAATGGGAAACTGGCATAAATTTAAAGAGCACAGAGATTAAAGTGCTGAATCTTAAGAAACAAGAAATTAAATGGCAGAAACTTAGAATGCAAGAAATGTAAATTGCAAAATCTTAAATTGCAAGAATTGTAAATGGCTTAAAATGTAAAGGGGATTGGGACTTGGAATTGCAGGAATTAAACAAAGAAAGGTTAAATTGCATCAATCAGAAGAGTAAATGGGAATTGGGATTGAATTAAATTCAAACAGACAAGTAAATTGAACAATTAGTGCAAGAAACAGAAAATTGAAATGGTAAATTTAGATCTCAGGTCCCAGACACTAGAAAACCGAGTCTAGATCTCAATGCCTTCCTAGATCCAACAAGAACAATAGCAAAGGAATTTTAAATTGCAAAGAGAATAGATGAGAAAGCAATTAACCGAACTGGAAATTAAATTGCAGTAAAAATCAAAAGAGAGATCTAAGGTGAGATTGAAACAGAATTCCTTCAATTCTCCAACCCAAGATCCAAGACAAGAGTAATTGAAATTGAAAGCAATTAAACTAAGAAAATAAAGATCACTCAAGCTCCCAAAACAGAAAAGAAAACTCTCTAAAAACTCTCAAAAGGGAAGCTCTATGAAAAATTCTAAAAAGGGAACTCCCCGAATAAATTGAATTTTAGCCTATTTATACACTTTCTCCAATTGATCTTCAAGCCTTGAGTTGGGCCTTTGCTCTTGGTGGAATTGGGTTGAAAGAGGCCTTGGTTGATTGCTCTTGAAGTTTGGAGAGAGACCCAAGTGAATCAATTGAACCGGATTGAGTTTTGCAAAGTTGGGTTTAAAGTTAGCCTTAAAGTTAGGGGGCTAACTTTGAGGCCAACTTTTTCTAGCAGCAAACATCTCCTCCTGCCATTCACGTTGGTGCCAACGTTAGGGGGCTAACTTTGACCCTAACGTTGGCCTTGCTTTGTGTTGGAGTGGCGCCAACGTTAGCCTCCAAGTTAGGGGGCTAACGTTGGCGCAAACGTTGCACACCCTGGAGAACAATTCAAATGCCAACGTTAGCCTCCAAGTTAGGGGGCTAACGTTGGCGCAAACGTTGGCACACCCTGGGGAGAATTTCTCATGCCAACGTTAGCCTCCAAGTTAGGGGGCTAACGTTGGCGCTAACTTGGTGCACCCTGGGAGGAATTTTTAGCTTCCAACGTTAGCCTCCAAGTTAGGGGGCTAACGTTGAGGCTAACTTCAAGTCCAAAAGTTTGTGCCAACGTTTGAGGGCTAACTTCAACTCCAACATCATTTATTCCTGGTTCAATTTCACTTGACTCATTGTCTTCTCTTAGCTTCTAGCCATTCCTTCTCACTTCAATCCTTTTCCAAGCTTTCTTCACCTATCATAAATCAACCAAACAAATCAAAGCTATGCTTGAAATCATGAGATGATCATTCTATCCTAATATGCACCAATTATGGCATCAAACCTCATGAAATTGCATTAATTTATCTATGGTTGATTCAATCAAAGGAAGCATGAAAATCTACCTAAATTGGCTTGCTTAAGCCTCAAGAAAGTGCATAATTCAAGTGAAAACAAAAGAAAAAGACTAGTGAAACTAGGCTAAGATGACTTGTCATCACCAGATAGGGCCCTGTAAATCATGCTGGGCAAGAGAGGAGAGTTCTAAGCTCTTACATCAATCCAAATCTAGGAAATTGTGGAAGTAGCATCCAAAAGCCCACCATACATGCCAACAACAACTTTGAATTAAAACCCCAGCTCATCACCCTTGTTCAGCTCATTTGGAGGAAGTGCCCAAGAAGATCCCAATCAACATCTAACCACCTTCCTGAGAATATGTGACACTGTGAAGTCTAATGGTGTCCATCTGGATGTCTATAGACTGCTCTTGTTCCCTTTTTCACTTAGGGACAAAGCATCTAAGTGGCTAGAATCCTTCCCGAAGGAGAGCTTAACAAATTGGGAAGATGTGGTGAACAAGTTTTTGGCAAGATTCTTCCCTCCTCAAAAAATTAACAGGCTGAGGGTTGAGGTGCAAACTTTCAGGCAACAAGATGGCGAAACTCTCTATAAGGCATGGGAGAGGTTTAAGGACTTAACAAGAAGATGCCCATCGGAGATGTTCAATGAATGGGTTCAACTTCACATTTTCTATGAAGGTCTTTCTTATGAGTCAAAGAAAGCTGTAGACCATTCATCAGGGGGCTCTCTAAACAAGAAGAAAACCATTGAAGAAGCCTTAGATGTCATTGAGACGGTAGCTGAGAATGACTACTTCTATGCTTCTGAAAGAAGCAACACTCGAGGAGTAATAGAGCTGAACCACATGGATGCATTGCTGGCTCAAAATAAGATGATCACCAAGCAGCTAGCAGATCTTACCAAGAAGGTAGAAGAAAACTAAGTTGCAGTAGTCATCACTTCATCACCAGCTTAAGAAATAGTGAATATAGGAGAAGAAGGTGACTGGGAACAAGCCAATTATGTTGGAAACTCACCCAAATAGATCCATGATCCATACTCCAAAACTTACAATTCTGGATGGAGAAATCACCCTAACTTTGGGTAGGGAAAACAATAAGACCAAGGCCAAGACCAAAGACGCCACAACCACAATCCCAACAATAATGTAACTCACCAATATACCTCACAGAGATCCTATCAACACCCACCTAATCACCCTTCTCAACCACCTAATCTCAACCCACCATCACCAACCGAGGATAGACTTTCCAAAATTGAGGCTCTACTTGAAGACATATACAAAGAAGTCCAAGACAACAGAGTGTTCAAGGATGAAGTGCGAGCCAATATTAAAAACCAAGGGGAAAACATCAAGAGGCTGGAGTCCCAAGTGGGATATCTTTCTCAACAGTTTCCCAAACCTATTGATAGTTTTCCAAGTGACACAGAGAAGAACCCAAGAGGAGAAATAAAGAAAGTAAGGTGGGAAGAATGCGAGATGATCACTATAAGTGATGAGAGGAGTGTGGAGGAAGCACCCATGCAAACAGAACATCTCCAAGACATTCCAAAGGAAAATCATGAAGAAAGAAACCATACACCCCAGCACACACACAAGGAGAGGCTAAAAAAAGGGGAGACCCTGAACCTATATGCACCCTTTCCCCAGAGGCTCAAAGGTGGTGTAGCAAGGAAAATGTATTCAAGATTCCTCGACATGTTTGCATCTCTTGATGTAAATATACCATTCATTAAGGCCCTCCAGCAAATGCCCTTCTACATCAAGTACATAAAGGAGCTGCTGGCCAAAAAGAGTTCATTGAAGGGTGGACAAATAATAAAGATGAACAGGGAGTGCAGTGCTCTTATCCAAACAGAGCCACCTACAAAGAAGAAGGATACAGGGAGTTTTCATATTCCCTGTGCTATAGGAGAGACAATGATTGATAAGGGGCTCTGTGACCTGGGAGCAAGTATCAACTTAATGCCTCTATCCCTCATGAAAAAGCTTCAAATCAATGAGTTAACACCCACAGACGTAATCATCAAATTGGCTGACAAAACTCAAAAACAGGCAATAGGAGTGGTGGAGAACGTGTTAGTAAAGGTTGGGAACTACTTCCTGCCCACGAACTTTATTATCCTGGAAATAGAAGAGAATTCCATCCACCCCATCATCCTGGGAAGGCCATTTTTAGCCACAGCCAGGGCGCTTATAGATGTGGAGCGAGGAGAGCTAGTATTGAGGATACACAATGAACAGCTCACCTTCAACGTTTTCAAACCATCACAAGAAGAGATCATGATAACGAAGAGTCGAAGGAAGAGCACAATAAAGAGCTCATGGAAGAGCCGGACAAGGGAGCACAAACACCACACCTAAGAACTGCTATGGTTAACAAGCAATGTAGTCAGAAGGAACAACAGCCAAGTGTGACCCAAGAGAAGCTAGACTCACCAGAGTCATATGGGATAAGCAACAAAATCCCCCTGAAAGAAGGAACCATAAGGAGCAAGGTAACATCAACGGAAACAAAGAAAAAGGTCCCAAGGGGATAGAGGAACAAGAAAATCCCTACAAAGGACTTTTCTCCAGGAGATAAAGTGGTCTCTGCCTACTTTCCATCTATACCACCTCATCTCCCCACCATTCAATCTCAGCTGCCTCCAGTGTACACCATCAACAAAATTTTGTCCTTAGAACATGTGGAACTTCTTAACAAAGCCAATGGAAATAGGTTCACTACAAGGGGGGAAGACTTGAAGCACTACCAACCACCCTGACAAAAGCCAAACGTCAAGCTAATGACGCTAAAGAAGTGCTTAATGGGAGGCAACCCATGTTCCATACCATCTCTCTTTAATCTCTAATAGTAGTAATAAAGCAAAGTTCATGGATTCTAAATCAACTTCGACAACAATATAAAAATCCCTACATGCAGCACATAGTACATGATAAGTTTGGTGTTCAAGGCATACCAAGAGGGCTTGAACACACTCAATGGTATGAGATTCTTTTTGAATCTTGTTGCACCATATGATCACAAACAAGTTGGTGTTACCAACGTTGCATGCATGGGAAATTGAGTGGTCGATTGATTTGCATTCATGAAAAGCATTTAGTTATTTTAAAAACAAAAGAAAAAGATTTTAACAGTAGCTATTTCACACTTTAATTTTTCCCACTAAAAATTCAATTGACTTTTTGCATTCCTTTTGTCTTGTATAGGAAATCAAAAAGGGGATTGGTGGTACTTGATAGGACAACCAAAGAAGGGAGATTCGGCCACTATACCAAGGGAACTACACACGTGTCTTCAAAGGATGTACCTTGGGAAGTGCTGCCATGCAACATTGGGAGTAGGATAGCCTTGAAGGCCGAACCAAGACCCCTCATAAAAAAGGTGATCCTTGTGCTCATCCAATGCCAAACCCCAACTGTCCATCATTAAGAAACACCATCAATCTACACCCTTCAAACACCCATCATCCTTTTTATATGAATAACCCCCATTCTACACCTCTCCCTACGTAATTCTCATTCTCATTCATTTCTCTTCCTTCTCTCGAACACACACACTCAATATCTCCACACACCAAGTCTCCTGCATGGCATCATCAAGCCCCAAGAGGCAAAAGGGGAAGGAACCTATGAAGCAGCCTCCTTTTGATGAAAAGAATTTTAGAACCTTTTACCATGCACTACAATTTGGGTGGATGGCTGAGAAAGAAGTCATATATGAGTTAGACTTTCAAGTCACAAAAATTGAGTGCCCCAAAATCACAGAGAAGGTGAAAAAACGTCGATGGGAGCTCCTCACCGATCCGATTACAAGGGTGAACGCAACTCTGGTAAGAGAGTTTTATGCAAACGCGGTTAGATATGATAAGGCAGATAAATCCTATACAAGTTTTGTGAGAGGGGTAATGGTGGATTTTAGTCCCATGAGCATCATGAGAGTGTTAAAGCTGCGAATCATACCCTTTGTAGAAGAAAGCTATCACTCGAGAATAGATAACAACCCCAACCACGACCAGATTATGAAAGCATCTGTGTGCAGGGAGCGGATTGGGACAGAGACCCCCATGGGAAACCCAGATTTATAAAAAGAGGATACCTCCTTCCTGAGGCTAAGGGGTGGTTCGAAATTGTAAGGAGATCCATCCTCCCAGCCAGAAACAACTCAGAGGTAAACCTTAAGAGAGCAACAATGGTGCAATGCATAATGAAGGGAGGAGAAATTAAAGTTCATGAACTCATAGCCCAAGGCATTCGGAAGCTTGCTGAGAAGAGTGATTCTGAGGAAGGTTAGGCTACCTCAACACTATTCTCCGTCTTTACAACAAAGCTGGGGTGGTGTTCGAAGATGGAAACCCCAAGTGGATAAAAGTCGGCCTTCCAATTACTTTTCGACGGATGCATGCTGCTGCACCTACCCTACCTCAACAAAGACTAAGAAAGAGGCCAACTCATCAAGCTAAGGAAGGACAAAACCCACATGAGCAAGCCCCAACCACCTTAGACATGCACCAATTACAAGAGGCTTTTGATACCTTGTCTAGGCAATACATGGAGAATCAAGGGGCACAGAAGGAGCTTCAAATGCAAATAATGGACCACCAAGAAGAATCACTCTCTAGATGGATGAATCAACAAGGGGAGTGGCAAAAACAATTGATGGAGCAACAATTGGAACAAGGGAGACAGTGGAATGAGTCCTTCAGTAACTTGAACCAAAAGCAAGATCAACAACAAGAAGCCATCCAAAAGCTAATCAACATCCAAGCACATCAAGGTGCACACATTCATGAGATGCATCGAAAACAAAGAGAACAGGCAGATCTCTTTGACGAGTACAGAGCTTTTTCGGAAGGGGTTTATATGAGTGAGACTAGATATCATGTAAATACCCAAGCCAGGCTCGGGTACTTAGTCGGACAACTACCTATATTACACCCTGGGATCACAAGATATGAGGACGTAAAGGATGAGTTAGCACGAGTGGAACGAGAAAGGGCCGAAAAGAGTCATGAATCACTAAGGAAGGTACTAGAAGATTGGAAAATAGCTAGAATGAATCGGATGAAAAGAAGCACAAGTGGACACAAAGAAGACAAGGAAGCAAAAGAACATGAGCATCCCCAGGAATAAAAGGTGGTGGAGTTCCTTCTTAGTTTTATCTCTTTCAAGCTTTAAATAAGGAAAATCATATATGAAATAAAACATGCTTCTATAGTAGTTTAAGATTTTCAATTCTGCCTTTAGATGTTTTCATTGCTTAGGTCTATATTTACTAGTCTAGTGTCCCTACTGCATTCTCACCCCTGCTTACTTGTATGCTTGTCCTTTAAGACAATCAAAAAGAAGATGTTATGAAAAGAACAAGAGTGGAGTTATCTTGTGAAGTAAATTCTGAATGTTTGTAGTAGGGTGATTAATTAGCTAAGTTGGTTCACCAACAAGGTAGGAAGGCAACTATCTACCCTGAATCATATGCTTGAAACACACCCCAGGAGACTAGCTAATTGATAAGATCCTAATAAGAAAAGAAAAAGAGCAATAAAAGTGAAAAGGAAAGAAAAACAATAAGAAATAATGCTAGGCACCAAGGGTTTGAAGATTGAGGCATGTTTCTGTGGTGTTCATGTGCAAAGGATATGCTTGGATGAATAAGCTCTTAGGGGTGCCTTATCACTTGGTAACTTGGGTTAACTAATCCGGGATTATCAGCTAAAAGTCCACTATCAAGAGTAACCTTTGCCACAAAGCACTTAGCAACCCAAAGAGGTGCTGGACACCAAGGTCTCAAGAAAGAAAAATAACAAACCATATGCCTGTGTTGTGTATGTATGGGGGAAAGAGACTTGAGAGAGTAAGTCCTTAGGGGTGTCTTAACACCTAGCACCTTGAACCAGTTGGTTTGGGAGTGTTGGCTGAAAACTTATCTTAAAGAGTCGCCCTCTTACATAGCACTTAGCCTAAAAGGGAATGCAATAAACCTTGGAAGGGAAGGGAGGATCAATAATTAAGAAGTCTTAAAGGATGCAATCAAGCAAGTATTCAAGGGCATGATAAAGGCCTGGAAGCCAGTGAAAGAATGAACTTAAGTTGCTATGCATGAAACCCCATAAACCAGGGATTTAACTTCTATTATAATTATTTGTTCATCTTGTTCTTTCATTCATTCTTCCTATGTTTCAGTACTTGCTTAGGGACAAGGAAGCTTTAAGTTTGGTGTTGTGATGCCAGGGCATCTAGGCCAGTTTCACTGACCTTTTCTTTACTGTTTTAGGGTAGTTTCATGCATTTTCTTAGGAAATAAGCAAGTTTTGGATGAAATTTCATTTACACCTTGATTCAAGCAACTATTGTGAATTTCACATGATTTCATAAGGATTATGCAAGGATTGAATGACAAATTGATGATGCATAATCTCATGACTTGGGCTAGAGCTTTGATACACTTTATTTGCTTGATTTCAGGACAAAGGAAGCAAGAAGAAACCACGTTAGCAGTCACGTTAACCTAATTAACGTGACCACTAACGTGGAATAGGGACAAGCTTGTAGCGTTAATGGAAAAGGTGATCGCCAATAACGCCTACGAAGCCATCAATAGCCCACGTTAATTGCCACGTTAACTAGGTTAATGTGGTAGTTAACGTGGAGAAAAAGGGAGCTCCAGCGTTAGTGGTAAAAGTGAATACCACTAACGCTACAAATTGGCAATTAGCCACGTTAAGAGTCACGTTAACTTAGTTAACGTGAACTCTAATGTGGAAGGGAAAGACAATGCCAACGTTAGTGACACTCACCTTTGTCACTAACGTTGGATCAAGCCAACATTGCCCACGTTAGTGGTCACATTAAGACCACTAACGTGAAAGTTAACGTGGAGCTAAGCATGATGAGCCAACGTTAGTGACACTCACCTTTGTCACTAACATTGGAGATGGCATTCACTACCACGTTAGTGGCCACGCTAACCTAGTTAACATGAACTCTAATGTGGAGAGGAGGGGCTTTTGGAGCGTTAGTGACAAAGGTAAATGTCACTAACGCTCTCGAAGCTTAGGCATGCCCACGTTAAGAGCCACGTTAACCTAGTTAACGTGAACTCTAACGTGGGGAAAGGGGGCACAATGCAACGTTATTGGAAAAGGTGATTCCCAATAACGTTTGCAAAGGATCATCAGGCAACGTTAGTGGTCACGTTAGTGCCACTAACGTTGAAGTTAACGTGGACTATTTTGAGGTGGGAACGTTAGTGAGAAAGGTGATTGCCACTAACGTTCTCGAACCCATATTTTCACTTAGCGTTAACACCACTAACGTCCTAACTAACGCCCATGCCTAACTCACACTTTTCTGCAAGCTGAGCCCACTGAAGATTGTACTTGCTTCAACTCAAGATCTAAGGCCCACATTCAAGACTTGAAGAACTCACTAGAAGATCAAGAAGAATAGTATATATAGGAGTAGTTTTGAACTATAGAGAAGCTGGGCACTTTGGAGAACTACCCCCTGTATATTTAATTTCTGTTTGCATTTTTCTAGCTAAGCATGTATTCTTCACTACTATTTTCCATTTCCAGAGCCATCAACAACTAAACTCCTTTCATTGGGTTAGGGAGCTCTATTGTAATTTGATGGATCAACTATAGTTTTCATTCTTTTTCCTCTTTTTTTTCTCTTGATATGCTAGAAAGCTTTCGATCTTAATTCAATTGGTTAGTTGTCTTGGAAAAGAAACTCTCCATAATTGGATCTCCTCTGAGCCTTGGAAAAGGGACGAGGAGATCATGCTAGAAATGCTTTCTCATGTTGGACCAAATTGGGGTCTGGGCGGATATAGTGACATGTAATCCTTCCAACACTTTGATTTGGAAATACATGTGGTATAATCAGTGACCACACTTCATCTCTTCCCATGAACAATTAAATCAAGGAATTGGACAATTGTTTAAGCTTAGAGAGATTGAATTGCCAAGGAATTGGGATCCAATCACTTAAGATTGCCAAGGAGATCAATGAATGCATTGATTGAGGAAGAGATGAGAATGAACTTGATCCGGAGAATGCAACATCTCCTAAGCCCAATGAATTCCCCATTTCTGATCTTACCCATTCTCTTTACTTTCTGCTATTTATTTCCATGTTCATCTCCCCAAATCCCCATTTAAGATTCTGCACTTTATTTTCTGCCATTTACTTTCCTGCTATTTAATTTCCTGTAATACCGACTACCTTCTGTTTAGCTCAACTAGCATACTCTTCCAACTAAAGTTGCTTGACCAATCAATCCCTGTGGGATTCGACCTCACTCTATTGTGAGTTTTTACTTGACGACAATTCGGTATACTTGCCGAAGGGAAATTTGTTAAGAGACAAGTTTCCATGCATCAAATTCTACAACCACAAAAGAACAATTAAAGATGAAAGAGGAAATCCAAAGCAAAAGAGAAGAAGTAGAAGAAGTAGATCTAGATCTAAATCTAATCCTAATTCTAGAGAGAAGAGAGAGCTTCTCTCTCTAGAAACTAACCCTAAACTACTTCTAAAACTAAACTATGACTAATTAGTAACTTCTCCTTCAATCCTTGGGTTGAATAGCATCAGAAGTGAGTTGGATTTGGGCCTGGGAAGCCTAAAAATCGTCCCTAGCAGATTCACTTTAATGAGGTCACGTGCGAGCATCGACACGTACGCGTGGGTCACGCGTACGTGTCGTTTGGCATTTTGCTATCCACGCGTACGCGTCATGTATGCGTACGCGTCGCCATGCGACTTCATTTTCCACGCGTGCGCGTTTGCTGCGCTTACGCGTCGATCTCAGCATCCCCAAATCCTTGGTTTCCTATGATTTCTCCACTTGCATGCTTTTCCTATTCATTCCTTTGATCCATTCCTAGCCCTTTTCAACCTGAATTCACTTAACAAACACATCAAGGCATCTATGGAATCAAAGGTGAATTAAAATTAATCAATTAAAGGTCCAAAAAGTATGTTTTCACACTTAAGCACAATTTAAGAAGAAATCATGAAACCATGCTATTTCATTGAATAAATGTGGGTAAAAGGTGATAAAATCCCCTAAATTAAGCACAAGATGTACCATGAAATAGTGGTGCATCAAATCTCCCCACACTTAAACCAAGCATGTCCTCATGCTTAACCAAGAAAGAGAAACAAAGGGTACTATCATTTATTCAATGTAAACTAACTATATGCAACTACCTATATGCAGCAATCTAAATGGATGCAAGTACTTGGTCAAAATAAATCAATTCCCAAGAAAACCAATATAAGCATAAGGGCTAAGGGTATTAATAACTAAGCCAAGCCACAATTGAATTGAGTTATTAAAGATTTTATAAACTTGCAAGAAAAGTGATGATTCTAGGTGAAAATATGTGATTGAGCAATCGAACCCTCACCGGAAGTGTTTGCACTCTAGTCGCTCAAGTGTATAGGGTTGATTCACTCAATTCTCCTCGAATCATGCTTTCCAAGATTTGTTTTTCATCTATCAATCAACAATTATTTCATGCATGCATACACATATCATGAGGTCTTTCCTCAAGGTTGTAATGGGGTTAGGATCAAGGTATGATGCATATTTGGTTAAGTGAGCTTGAATTTGAATCTTTGATAAGCTTAAACTTCTCACCTAACCTATGACAACCTATACAATTAAGTGCTAACCTAACTACCCATTCTTCACTTTTTCACAAACTCATGCATTCTCTTTTTTTTTTTTACCACAACTCATATGCATTGACTATTATTGAGCTTCACTTTGGAGCATTTTGTCCCCTTTTATTTCTTTTCTTTTTCTTTTTTTCTTTCTATTTTTTTCTTTTGTATATGTATATTTTTTTCTTTTTATTTTCTCATTTTTTTTCTTTTTGCAATAAAGGATGTACAAAAGTATCAATGCATATGGTTTTACATTTAATTAACACATGAGTATGTACCCAATTCCCATGATTTTCAACAAAATACAACACACACCTTTTCCCAACCAATGTCCCAAAATTTCCCACACTTGAATGTTACACAAACTCACTAGCCTAAGCTAATCAAAAATCCAAATAAAGGACAATTATTGTTTTTCGCTTTAAGGCTTGTAATGTGCTAATGTTAAGAACAAAGGGGATTAATCGTAGGCTCAAAGTTGGCTAACAATGGAAGATAAAAGGTAAGGCTATTTGGGTAAGTGAGCTAATGAAATGATGGCCTCAATTATATAAATGCATGTATACAAGGAATAATGGACATAAAGAATTAAACAAATCAAAGATCATAATCATAGAAAGAGAATAATGCACACAAGAAGGAAAATAAGTGGTTATAAGATGTAATCACACCATTAGGCTCAAAACTCACATGCTTGTGTTCTTAGCTTAAAACATGTTCCACAATATATATATATATATATATATATATATATATATATATATATATATATATATAAGTGATAAACCACTATTTTATAATTTATTTTGTGCTAAATTGAGTGGAATTTATCAGATTATTCCTACACTTAGTCATAAAAGTTACATGTTCTACGTTGCCTTCCTGATTTCATGCTATGATTGAAAACTCGCTTCCAGAGCTTTTAAATTATCAAATTTTAACTCCTCTATATACCATTCGATGTTGTGATCTGTGTTAAAGTGCTTCAGGCTTTACAAGGCAAGAATGGCTTGGAGAATGGAAAGGAAGCTTGCAAAAATGAAAGGAACACAAAGGAATAATGAAGCTGACCAGCGGGACGTGATGCGTACGTGTGGACGACGCGTATGCATGACCAGCGCAAAAGAGAGGCGACGTGTACGCGTGACTGACGCGTACGCGTGACTAGGGATTTCACCAGACGATGTGTACGCGTGACCCACGTACACGCGTAATGTGTGCCACGTGCAGAAGTTGCAGAATTAACTGGGAGCGATTTCTGGGCTATTTTTGACCCAGTTTTTGGCCCAGAAAACACAGATTAGAGGCTACAGAGTGAGGAAATCAATTCATTCAATCGTTAACTTTTTCATTCACACAATTTTAAGTTTTAGATGTAGTTTTTAGAGACAGAGGCTCTCTCCTCTCTCTAGGTTTTAGGATTTAGGATTTCTCTTCTACTCTTATTAATTACTTATTGTTATTACTTTAGTTTGTGAACTTTTTTGTTAGATTCAATTTCCATATTAATGCAATTGATTGTTTGGATTTTATTATCTCTTATTGCTTTTCTATGTTTTTATGTTATGCCCTCCAAGTACTTGACAAAATGCTTAGAAGGATGTTAGAGTAGGATTCTATGTTCTTAGCTTGGTTGAGTAATTGGTAACACTTGAGTTATCAAACTCCTTTGTTGATTGATAATTGAAAGTTGCTGATTGATTTGGATTCCACTAAAGCTAGTCTTTCCTTAGGAGTTGACTAGGACTTGAGGAATCAAATTGATTAGTCCACTTGACTTTTCTTCATTCGTTGAGGGTTAACTAAGTGGGAGCAATGAACAATTCTCATCACAATTGCTAAGGATAACTAGGATAGGATTTCTGATGCACGAAAACTTGTCACTCAACAAATTTCTCTTCGGCAAGTATACCGAATTGTCGTCAAGTAAAAACTCACAATAAAGTGAGGTCGAATCCCATAGGGATTGATTGGTCAAGCAACTTTAGTTGGAAGAGTATGCTAGTTGAGCTAAACAGAGTATAGTTTGAGAATTGCAGAAAATTAAATGGCGGGAAAGTAAATAGCAGAAAATAAAATGCAGAATCTTAAATGAGGATTTGGGAAAATGAGCATGGAAATAAATGGCAGAAAGTAAAGAGAATGGGTAAGATCAGAAATGGAAATTCATTGGGCTTAGGAGATGTTGCATTCTCCAGATCAAATTCATTTTCATCTCTTCCTCAATCAATGCATCTATTGATCTCCTTGGCAATCTTAAGTGATTGGATCCCAATTCCTTGGCAATCCAATCTCTCTAAGCTTGAACAATTGCCCAATTCCTTGATTTAATTGCTCATGAGAAGAGATGAAATATGGTCACTGATTATACCACATGTATTTTCAAATCAAAGTGTTGGGAGGATTACATGTCACTATATCCGCCCAGACCCCAATTTGGTCCAACATGAGAAAGCATTTCTAGCATGATCTCCTCATCCCTTTTCCAAGGCTCAGAGGAGATCCAATTATGGAGATTTTCTTTTCCAAGACAATTAACTAATTGAATTAAGATCGAAAGCTTTCTAGTAAATCAAAAGAGAAGAAAGAAGAAGAAGAATGAAAACTATAATTGATCCATCAAATTACAACAGAGCTCCCTAACCCAATGAAAGGGGTTTAGTTGTTCATAGATCTGGGAATGGAAAATGGCAGAAAGGAATACATCCTTCACTAGTAAAAATGCAGAAAAGTAAATATACAGAGGGTAGTTCTCCAAAGTGCCAAGCTTCTCTATAGTTCAAAACTACTCCTATATATTCTACACTTCTTGATCTTCTAGTGAGTTCTTTAAGTCTTGGATGTGGGCCTTAGATCTTGAGTTGAAGCAGTTATAATCTTTAGTGGGCTCAGCTTGCAGAAAAGTGTGAGTTAGGCATGGGCGTTAGTGATGTTAACGTTAAGTGAGAATGTGGGTTCGAGAACGTTAGTGGTAATCACCTTTTTTTACTAACGTTCCAACCCCATATAATCCACGTTAACTTCAATGTTAGTGGCACTAACGTGACCACTAACGTTGCCTTATGAACCTTCGTAAGCGTTATTGGGAATCACCTTTTCCAATAATGTTGCCTTGTGCCCCTTGTCCCTACGTTAGAGTTCACGTTAGTATAACTAACGTAGCTCTTAACGTGGGCATGCCTCATCTTCGAGTGCGTTAATGACACTTACCTTTGTCACTAATGCTCCAAATGCCCCTACTCTCCACGTTAGAGTTCACGTTAGCTAAGTTAACATGGCCACTAATGTGGTAGTGAATGCCATCTCCAACGTTAGTGACAAAGGTGAGTGTCACTAACGTTGGCTCATCAATCTTAGCTCCACGTTAACTTTCACGTTAGTGGTCTTAACGTGACCACTAACGTGGGCAATGCTAGCTTGATCCAACGTTAGTGACAAAGGTGAGTGTCACTAACATTGGCATTGTTCCTCCCTTCCACGTTAGAGTTCACGTTAACTAAGTTAACGTGACTCTTAACGTGGCTAATTACCAACTTTTGGAGCATTAGTGGTGTTCACGTTTACCACTAATGCTGGAGCTCTCTTTTTCTCCATGTTAACTACCACGTTAAGCTAGTTAACGTGGCAATTAACATGGGCTTATGATGGCTTCGCAGGCGTTATTGGTGATCACTTTTCTCATTAACGTTGCAAGCTCATTCCCATTCCATGTTAGTGGTCACGTTAACTAGATTAACGTGGCTACTAGCGTGGTTCTTCCTTGCTTCCTTTGTCCTGAAATCAAGCAAATAAAGTGCATCAAAGCTCTAGCCCAAGTCATGAGATTATGCAACATCAATTTGTCATTCAATCCTTGCAAAATCCATATGAAATCATGTAAAATTCACAATAGTTGCTTGAATCAAGGTGTGAGTGTATTTTCATCCAAAAACTTGCCTTATTCACTAAGAAAATGCATGAAACTACCCTAAAACAGTAAAGAAAAGGTTAGTGAAACTGGCCTAGATGCCCTGGCATCACAACACCAAACTTAAAGCTTGCTTGTCCCTAAGCAAGTACTAAAACATAGGAAGAATGAATGAAAGAAACAAGATGATCAATATAAAAGTAAAATTCTTGGTTTATGGGGTTTCATGCATAGCAACTTAGGTTCATTCTATTACTAGGTTTCTGGCATTTATCATGCCCTTGATCACTCTCTTGATTGCATCCTTTGAGACTTCCTAGTTTTTTATCCTTCCTTCTTTTCCAAGGTTTATTGCATTCCTTTTTAGGCTAAGTGCTCTGTAAGAGGGCGACTCTTTATGATAAGCTTTCAGCCAACACTCCCAAACCAGTTGGTTCAAGGTGCTAGGTGTTAAAACACCCCTAAGGACTTACTTCCTTAAGTCTCTTTCCCCCATACATACACACCACAGGGACATGGTTTGTTATTTTTCTTTCTTGAGACCTTCGTGTCCAGCACCTCTTTGGGTTACTAAGTGTTTTGTGGCAAAGGTCACTCTTGATAGTGGACTTTCAACTGATAATCCCGTATTAGTTAATCCAAGTTACCAAGTGATAAGGCACCCCTAAGAGCTTATTCATCAAAGCATATCCTTTGTACATGAACACCACAGACACATGCCTCAATCTTTAAACCCTTGGTGCCTAGCATTGTTTTTTATTGTTTTTCTTTCCTTTTCAACTTTTATTGCTCTTTCTCTTTTCTTATTGGGATCTTATTATTTGGTTAGTCTCATAGGATGTGGTTCAAGCATAGGATTCAGGATAGATAGTTGCCTTCCTACCTTGTTGGTGAACCAATTTAGCTAATTAATCACTCTACCACAAACATTCAGAATTCACTTCACAAGATAACTCCACTCTTGTTCTTTTCATAACATTTTTTTAATTAACTTAAAGGACAAGCATACATATAAGCAAGATGAAAATGAAAACTAGGGACATTAGAATAGTGAGCATGGACTTAAGCAAAAAAAATTTTAAAGCATAATTGAAGATTCCTAAGCTACTATGGACGCATGTTCTATTTCATACATGATTTTCCTTATTTAAAGCTTTGAAAGAGATAGAACTAAGAAGGAACTCCACCACCTTTCACTTATTGGAATGCTCATGTTCTTTTGCTTCCTTGTCTTATTTATGTCCACTTGTGCTTCCTTTCATCCGATTCATTCTGGCTATTTTCTAATCTTCTAGTGCCTTCCTTACTGATTCATGACTCTTTTCGGCCCTTTCTCATTCCACTCATGCTAATTCATCCTTTACGTCCTCATATTTTGTGATCCCAGGATGTAATACAGGTAGTTGTCCGACTAAGTACCCAAGCCTGGCTTGGGTGTTTACATGATATCCAGTTTCACTCATGTAAACCCCTTCCAAAAATGTTCTGTATTCATCGAAAAGATCTTCCTGTTCTCTTTGTTTTCTATGCATCTCATGAATGTGTGCACCTTGATGTGCTTGGATGTTGATTAGCTTTTGGATGGCTTCTTGTTGTTGATCTTGCTTTTGGTTCAAGTTATGGAAGGACTCACTCCATTGTCTCCCTTGTTCCAATTGCTGTTCCATCAATTGTTTTTGCCATTCCCCTTGCTGATTCATCCATCTAGAGAGTGACTCTTCTTGGCGATCCATTATTTGCATTTGAAGCTCCTTCTGTGCCCCTTGATTTTCCATATATTGCCTTGACAAGGTATCAATAGCCTCTTGTAGTTGGTGCATGTCTAAGGTGGCTGGGGCTTGCTCCTACGGATGCTGTCCTTCTTCAGCTCGATGGGCTGGCCTCTTTCGTAGTCTTCGTTGAGGTAGGGGAGGTGCAGCATCATGTATCCGACGAAAAGTAATTGGAAGGCCAACTTTGATCCATTCGAGATTTCCATCTTTGAACACCACCCCAGCCTTGTTGCAAAGACGGAGAATAGTGCTGGGGTAACCTAACCTTCCTCTAGAATCACTCTTCTCAGCCATCTTCCGAATACCTTGGGCTATGAGTTCATGAACCTTGATTTCTCCTCCCTTCATTATGCATTGCACCATTGTTGCTCTCTTAAGGTTTATCTCTAAGTTGTTTCCGACTGGGAGGATGGATATCCTTACAATTTCGAACCACCCCTTAGCCTCAGGAAGGAGGTCTCCTCTTTTTATAAATCTGGGTTTTCCATGGGGGTCTCTGTCCCAATCCGCTCCCTGCACATAGATGTCTTTCATAATCTGGTCATGGTTAGGGTTGTTATTTATTCTTGAGTGATAGCTCTCTTCTGCAAAGGGTATGGTTCGCAGCTTTAGCACTCTTATGATGTTCATGGGACTAAAATCCACCATTACCCCTCTCACAAAACTTGTATAGAATTCATCTGCCTTGTTATGTCTAACCGCATTTGCATAAAACTCTCTTACCAGAGTTGCGTTCACCCTTGTAATCGGATTGGTGAGGAGCTCCCATCGACGTTTTTCCACCTTCTCTGTGATTTCGGGGCACTCAGTTTTTGTGACTTGAAAGTCTAACTCATATATGACTTCTTTATCAGCCATCCACCCAAATTGTAGTGCATGATAAAAAGTTCTAAATTTCTTTTCATTGAAAGGAGGCTGCTCTATAGGTTCCTTCCCTTTTCGCCTCTTGGAGCTTGATGATGCCATGCAGGTTGGTTGATATGTTTGTTGCTCACAAGATGTGACTATGGGAGTGTGTATGAAAACTCTTGGTGGAGAATGAAGTGTGTGTGTTCAAGAGAAGGAAGGGAGATGAATGAGAATAACAAGTGTGTACGGAGAGGTTGTAGAATGGGGATCATTTATATAGAAGGATGATGGGTGTTTGAAGGGTGTGGATTGATAGTGTTGTTTTAATGACGGACGGTTGGGGTTTGCCATCGGATGAGCACGAAGATCACCCCTTTTATGAGGGTCTTGATTCGGTCTCCAAGGCTATCCAACTCCCAATGTTGCATGGCAACACTTCCAAATATACTCCCCTTGAAGACAAGTGTGTAGTCTCCTTGGTATAGTGGCCGAATCTCCCTTCTTTGATTGTCTTATCAAGTACCACCAATCCCCTTTTTGATTTCCTATACCAGACAAAAGGAATGAAAAATGGTTAATTGAATTTTTAGTGGGAAGAATTAAAGTGTGAAATAGCTACTGTTAAAATCTTTTTCTTTTGTTTTTAGAATAACTAAATAACTAAATGCTTTTCATGGATACAAATCAATCGACCACTTATTCTCCCATGCATGCAACGTTGGTAACACCAAACTTGTTTGTGATCATATAGTGCAACAAGATTCGAAAGGAATCTCATACCCCTTGAGTGTGTTCAAGCCCTATTGGTGTGCCTTGAACACCAAACTTGTCATGTACTATATGCTGCATGTAGGGATGCTTATATTGTTTGTCGAAATTGATTTAGAATCCATGAACTTTACTTTATTACTACTATTAGAGATTAAAAAGAGAGGGTATAGAACATGGGTTGCCTCCCATGAAGCGCTTCTTTAGCGTCATTAGCTTGACGTTTAGCCCTAGTCAGGGTGGTTGGTAGTGCTTCAAATCTTCCCCCCTTGCCGTGAACCTGTTTTCATTGGCTTTATTAAGAAGTTCCACATGTTCTAAGGACAAGAATTTGTTGATGGTGTACACTAGTGGCAGCTGAGATGGAATAGTAGGGAGGTGAGGTGGTATAGATGAAAAGTATGTAGAGATCACTTCATCTCCTAGAGAGAAATCTTCTGTAGGGATTTTCTTGTTTTTCCATCCCCTTGGGACTTTTTTTCTTGTGTCCCTTGATGTCCTTTTGTTCCTTGTAGTTTTCTCTTTCAGGAGGGTTCTGTTGCTTGTCCCATATGACTCTGATGGGTCTAGATCCTCTTGGATTACACTTGGGTGTTGCTCATTCTGATCACATTGGTTGTTGCCAATGGGGGTTTTCAGGTGTGGTACTTGTGCTCCCTTGTTTGGCTCTTCCATCAGCTCTTTCTTGTACTCTTCCTCTGACTCCTTGTTATCATGATCTGCTTCTTATGAGGATTTGAAAACATTGAAGGTGAGTTGTTCATCATGTATTCTCAATACTAGCTCCCCTCGCTCTACATCTATAAGTGCTCTGGCTGTGGCTAAGAATGGCCTTTCCAGAATGATGGGGTGAATAGGATTATCTTCCATTTCTAGGATAACAAAGTCTATGGGGAGGAAGTAGTTCCCAACCTTCACTAACACATTCTCAACCACTCTTATTGCCTGTTTTTGGGTTTTGTCTGCCAGTTTGATGATTACGTCTGTTGGTGTTAGCTCATTGATTTGAAGCTTTTTCATGAGGGACAGAGGCATTAAGTTGATGCTTGCTCCCAGGTCACAGAGCCCTTTATCAAACATTGTCTCTCCTATAGCACAGGGAATGTGGAAACTCCCTGGGTCCTTCTTCTTTGTAGGTGGCCCTGTTTGGATAATAGCACTGCACTCCCTGTTCATCTTTATTGTTTGTCCACCCTTCAATGAACTCTTTTTGGCTAGTAGCTCCTTTATATAATTGATGTAGGAGGGCATTTGCTGGAGGGCCTTAATGAATGGTATATTTACATCAAGAGATGCAAACATGTCGAGGAATCTTGAATATATTCTCCTTGCTACACCACCTTTGAGCCTTTGGGGAAAGGGTGCATATGGGTTCAGTATCTCCCTTTTCTTTAGCTCTTCCCTGAGTGTGGGTTAGGGTGAATGGTTTCTTTCTTCATGATTTTCCTTTGGAGACTGTATTGGAGGTGTTCTACTTCCTCCATACTCCTCTCATCACTTGTGGTGATCATCTTGTATTCTTCCCACCTTACTTTCTTTGTTTCTCCTCTTGGGTTCTTCTCTATGTCACTTGGAAAACCATCAGTGGGTTTGGAAATTTGTTGAGATAGATACCCTACTTGGGACTCCAGTCTCTTGATGGTTTCCCCTTGGTTTTTTATATTGGCTCGTACTTCATCCTTAAACACCTTGTTGTCTTGGACTTCTCTACATATGTCTTCAAGTAGAGCCTCAATCTTGGAAAGTCTATCCTTATTTAGTGATGGTGGGTTGAGATTAGGTGGTTGTTGATAGGATCTATGTGTGGGATGTTGGTAAGTTACATTGTTGTTGGGATTGTGGTTGTGGCGTCTCTGGTATTGGCCTTGGTCTTGTTGATTTCCCCATCCAAAGTTAGGGTAATTTCTCCATCCAAAGTTGTAAGTTTTGGAGTACGGATCATGGATTTGTCTCGGTGAGTTTCCAACATAATTGGCTTGTTCCCAGTCACCTTCTTCTCCTATATTCACTCCTTCTTGAGCTGATGATGAAGTGGACTGCTGCAACTTGGTTTTCCTCCACCTTCTTGATAAGATCTGCTAGTTGCTTGGTGATCATCTTATTTTGAGCTAGCAATGCATCCATGTGGTTCAACTCCATTACTCCTCGAGTGTTGCTTCTTTCAGAAGCATAGAAGTAGTCATTCTCAGCTACCGTCTCAATGACATCTATGGCTTCTTCAATGGTTTTCTTCTTGTTTAGAGAGCCCCCTGAGGAATCGTCTACAGCCTTCTTTGACTCATAAGAGAGACCTTCATAGAAAATGTGAAGTTGAACCCATTCATTGAACATGTCCGGTGGGCATCTTCTTGTTAAGTCCTTGAATCTCTCCCATGCCTCATAGAGAGTTTCACCATCTTGTTGCCTGAAAGTTTGCACCTCAGCTCTCAGCCTGTTAATTTTTTGAGGAGGGTAGAATCTTGCCAAAAATTTATTCACCACATCTTCCCAATTTGTTAAGCTCTCCTTTGGGAAGGACTCCAACCACTTGGATGCTTTGTCCCTGAGTGAAAAAGGGAACAAAAGCAGCCTATAGACATCTGGGTGGACTCCATTAGACTTCAGGCTAGTAATCATATAATTTTACTTGTATAAGGTTATGTTTTTGAATTTGAATTCTTAAAAGTTTAAATTTGAGTTCCAATACCCTTTAATTGTACTAGGTTTGAGTTCTTCATGATTTTATTATTATATGCATGCATTTGGGTTCATATGAAGAAAGATGGGATGCAAAATGTAGTATATCCTATTAGGAAGTTCATGTCATGTGTGCTCATCAGGATCATACCTATTGTTTTGTAGCTTTTTGTTTTGTTGTGTGTCGTTAGATCAGATTATAGCCATTTAGAAAAGGAAAATGCATTTATATAATCTTAGACTAAACTAGAGAGAAATATGCCATTATTAACCCAATCATACATATGAATAAAGAATTTAAAAATTGACAGTTTATGTTTATTGTTTATGACAGTGAGCATTGATATCGAGTTTAGCATTTAGAAATTCAGGTATTTAAAAATTTGAGATAACTGCTTCAAAAAAAGGTATTTTTATATTGCATAAGGTGAAATTATAGTTTTATATAAAACTTCAATGCTGGTTTTCTTTAATTTTTTTTCCAACAAATGAATTGTTATATTGTAATATATAATATAACTTTCTGGCTATTTTTATTATTGATATGTGTAACACCCTACCACGCAGAGGTTTACACCTAGGATGTAAAACAGAGGTGGCAAGGTGCTACGACCTCTAAAATAAAATATATAAAAATACATAACAAAGAATAAAATATACTAGGAGCCTTGAAAATTGGGTAAAACAAAATTCGTAAAATAAAAAAAATGCAACACTCAGAGAACGAAGTTACCTGCGTGCTAAGAAACCTAAAAGTTCAAGATATAAAGAAACGAGAGAGAGAAAAGAGGGCCAAGAATGCAGCATAACTAGCTCCTGACTTAACCTGCGAAGCCACGGCTGGCCGAAGAATATATATACATACATATATAAGTATCCCAAAAACCAAAGTATAGAAATAAAACCCTAACTCTCCTGTAGCCTCTAAGAGGAGCAAAATAAACAAGTTTCTTGGAGAGCAAGCTAAATACATATATACATATATACAAACAGAAACCCAAAATACACCCAGGAACTACTTTGCTTCAAAGATCCAGATGCTTAGCGAGGAGCATCTCGACCTGCATCTGAAAAATAACAACACGGTATGGGGTGAGAATCAAAGGTTCTCAGCATGGTAAAAGTGCCACGCGTATAATAAATAAGGTCCTGGGAATACCAGAGGCAATCCTAGAACTCCGTCATACAATTGTAAAACTTAATTTCTAAACAGAAGCCATAAATAGGGGTAGGTATACTAAACCTACCTAAACTCACTCAATCTTAAACCTAACCTAACATCAAACCATTTCACCCTTCCTCCGTTCCTCCATCATCCATAATTCAGCAAAGACAAGCAACCAGACAAATTTACGCACAAGTAATAGGCAGATAGTGCAAGTAGCAAGTTGATGAGCGGATAATTTATACGCTTTTTGGCATTGTTTTTAGGTAGTTTTTAGTAAGTTCAAGCTACTTTTAGGGATGTTTTCATTAGTTTTTATGTTAAATTAACATTTCCGGACTTTACTATGAGTTTGTGTGTTTTTCTGTGATTTCAGGTAAATTCTGACTGAAATTGAGGGACTTGAGCAAAACTCTGAAAAAGGCTGACAAAAGGACTGCTAATGCTGTTGGAATCTGACCTCCCTGCACTCAAAATTGATTTTCTGGAGCTACAGAACTCCAAATGGCACGCTCTCAACGGCGTTGGAAAGTAGACATCCAGAGCTTTCCAGCCATATATAATAGTCCATACTTTATTCGTAAATTGACGATGAAACTTGGCGTTGAACGCCAAGTACATGCTGCTGTCTGGAGTTAAACGCCAGAAAAACATCATGATCCGGAGTTGAACGCCCAAAACACGTTATAACTTGGAGTTCAACTCCAAGAAAAGCCTCAGCTCGTGGATAGATCAAGCTCAGCCCAAACATACACCAAGTGGGCCCCGGAAGTGGATTTATGCATCAATTACTTACTCATGTAAACCCTAGGAGCTAGTTTATTATAAATAGAACTTTTTACTATCATAATCGCATCCTGGATTGTATTTTGAATCTAGTGATCACATTTTGGGGGCTGGCCTCTCGGCCATGCCTGAACCTTTTACTTATGTATTTTCAACGGTGGAGTTTCTACACACCATAGATTAAGGGTGTGGAGCTCTGCTGTACCTCAAGTATTAATGCAATTCTATTTTCTTTTATTCAAATCTCTCTTATTCTTATTCCAAGATATTCATTCGCACCCAATAACATGATGAATGTGATGATTATGTGACGCTCATTATCATTCTCACTTATGAACGCGCGTGATTGACAACCACCTCCGTTCTACATGCAACCGAGCTTGAATGTGTATCTCTTAGATTCCCCAACAGAATCTTTGTGGTATAACCTAGATGGATGGCGGCATTTATGAGGATCCGGAAAGTCTCACCTTGTCTGTGGTATTCCGAGTAGGATCCTGGGAATCCGGAAAGTCTCACCTTGTCTGTGGTATTCCGAGTAGGATTCCGGTAATGAATGACTGTGACGTGCTTCAGACTCGCAAGTGCTGGGCATTAGTGACAGACGCAAAAGAATCAAGGGATTCTATTCTAGTAGGCGCGGGAACCAACCAGTGATTAGCCGTGCTGTGACAGAGCGCGTGAGCATAGTTTTCACTGCGAGGATGGGATGTAGCCTTCGGCCAGGTGATGCCTCCAGACGATTAGCCATGCGAGTGACAGCCGCAGAGGACCATTTTCCCGAGAGGATTAAAAGTAGCCATCGTCGAACAATGAACCCCTATACACAGCTTGCCATGGAAAGGAGTAAGAAGGATTGAGTTGAAGCAGTAGGAAGGCAGGCGTCCTTGAGCCATACAGTATCTCCATATGCTTATCTGAAATTTCCACTCTTGATTTACATAAGTATTTCGATCCCTTTTTATTTTCTATTTATTCCATTAATCAAATTTAAACTAATAATCCAATTATCCTTGAATCCACCTGACTGAGATTTGCAAGGTGACCATAGCTTGCTTCATACCAACAATCTCTGTGGGATCGACCCTTACTCGCGTAAGGTTTATTACTTGGATGACCCAGTACACTTGCTGGTTAGTTGAACGGAGTTGTGAAAACAACCGATGCCATAATAATGATTTCACACAAATACAAAGAACATGAAACACAATTTCGTCCACCAAGTTTTTGGCGCCGTTGCCGGGGATTGTTCGAGTATGGTGACGATTGGATTTTTGATGGTATAGAATTTCACAAAGCTAACAACTAACAAAGCTCTTGGCAAGATATGAGAACTAGAAGTCCTATCCTAGTTATCCTCTTCAATTGTGATAACAAATTGTCCATTGCTCCCACTTAGTTAACCTCTAACTATGGAGGAAAGTCAAGTGGATGAATCAATTTGATTCCTCAAGTCCTAATCAACTCCTAAAGGAATGACTAGCTTTAGAGGCATTCAAATCAATTAGCAATCTCTCCAATTATCAATCAACAAAGGAATTAGATAACTCAAGAGTCACTAATTACTCTACCCAGGCCAAGAGGAACAAAACCTACACTAAAATCCAACCAAGCATTTCATCAAACACTTGGAAGGCACAAAAGAAAAGCAAATCAATTTGACAACAAGAATAGAGTCTAACAACATTTATTGAAAGAAATTATCAACAACAATAAAAAAAACACATTTATTATGAATTACTTTTTATTGAATTGGATGAAAGTAGAAGGAACAATACTAGATCTACAACAAAATATAAGATCAACATAAAGGAAATTGCAATAAAAGAATGGAAGAGGAATGAATGTAACAACAAGGAATTGAGAAGATAGAAGTAGAAGAAGATGAATCTAAATCTAAATCTAAGAACTAAACTTAAACCTAATCCTAATTCTAGAGAGAAGAGAGAGCTTCTCTCTCTAGAAACTAACTCTAACTAAAACTATCTATCTAATGATCTCCCTTTTTTTTTTCTATGGATGAATGTATGAATGTCTATCAATCCCCTTCAATCCTTGGCTCTTATATGCATTTTTGGCGCCAAATTTGGTTGCTGAAACCTTCCTAAAATCGCCAGGCACGTGCTGCCTTAATGAGGTCATGTGCGATCATCGACGCGTGCGCGCACGGTACGCGTGCGCGTCCCTGGCCTGTTTCGCAATGTGCGCGCGAGCGCCTTGTGCGCGTGCGCGTGCATGGCTGACTTTGCTTCTTTGACTTTTATGCTTCTCTCCACTTGTATGCTTCCTTCCTCGCTTCCTTTGATCCATGCCTAGCCTATTTCATCCTGAGATTACTAACAAACACATCAAGGCATCTTGTGGAATCAAAGAGGAAATAGAATTCATCAAAATAAGGCTTAAAAAGCATGTTTTTACACTTAAGCACAAATAAGGGAGAGATAACAAAATCATGCTAATTCCTAGGCTTAAATGTGACAAAAGGCTATCAATATGCTCTAAATTCAATACAAAACAAACCGTCAAATTGGGATTTGTCAACCTCCCCACACTTAAGCCTTAGCATGTCCTCATGCTAAAATAAGAAGGAATTAAGGGTCATGACATTGAATGCAACTAAACTACGTGAGTCCTATCTAAATGCAATTATCTAAGCAAATGGAAATGCTTAGTTCAAACAAATCAATTCCCAAGAGAGCATGTTTGAGCTCAAGAGCTAGGCTACAATTGTATTGAATTATCAAAAGGAGTGCAAACTTGCAAGAATATAGATAATATGGGTGAACACATGTGATTGAACTTTTGAACACTCACCGGATGTGTATCCGCTCTATTCACTCAAGTGTTTAAGGGTTAATTCACTCAATTCTCTTCTAATCATGTTTTCCAAAATTTGATTTTCTTCTAACAATCAACACTTATTCAATGCATGCATACATTCATCATGAGGTCTTTCATTTAGGTTGTAATGGGGTTAGGGTCAAGGTAGGATCATTTATGGTTAAGTGGACTAGGATTGGATCTTTGATTAACATAGACTTTCCCACTTAACCTATATAATGACCTATACAAGTTCAAACTACTCTAACTATCCATTCTTCACTTTTTCACATACTCATGTATTCCTTTTTAATTTCACAACACCTATGCATTGATTCCTTTTTATTGACTTCACTTTGGGGCATTTTGTCCCTTCTTTATTGTGTTATTATTATTTTTTTTTTCTTTTCCATCATCATTTTTCCATTTTTTTCTTTTCTTTTCATCATTTTTTTTTCTTTATATATTTTCCTCTTTTTTTTTTCTTTCAAACTAAATACAAGAACATCAATGCATAAGGTTTCTACATTCAATTTATACATGAATATGTGCCCAATTCCTAAACATAAAAGTGTACTACCCCTTTTATCCCATCCAATGCTCCCAAGCCTCACCAACTTTGAATAATAAACACTCTCACTAGCCTAGGCTAATCAAAGATCCAAATAAGGACTTTTATTGGTTTTCCGCCTTGGGCTTGTAATGTGCTAAATTGAGAACAAGTTGGTTAAGCATAGGCTCAAAGTTGGCTAACAATGGAGAGTAAAAGGTTGGCTATTTGGGCAAGTGGCTAAGGAAGTAATGGCCTCAATCATACAAATGCATAAATACAAGAATTAAATGGATATATAGAATCAAGCAAATCAAGGATTACAATCATAGAAAGAGAACAATTTCACACAAGAATGGAAAATAAGTGGTTATAAAATGTAACCACATCAATAGGCTCAAAACTCACTTGCTTGTGTTCTTAGTTCAATACATGCTTCACAAGGTATGAAATTCAAGCAAGTTGTACCAAAAATTTTCTTTCAATCAATTGGGTCAATGTTCTATATTTAAACTTTTTCTTGAAAAATCTTAATGTTTGACTAAGCATTGTTGTGATTGAAAAGTTCAAAAATTTTCTTAGTTCACCCTTCCCTTTTTCACTTAAAACCAATATATCATGCAAAAAGGGTGACTAAATATTTGCAATCCAAAGTATGATTTCTAATCACAACCACAAACTAAAAACAAAGATAAACAAAATGTATAAAGAAAAATCCAACTAAAAGTGTGGAATCTATCATCCAAAATATCTAAAAATATCCAAAAGCATCAAAATATCTAAAATCTAAAATAAGCAATAAAAGTATCCAAAGCAACTAGAAATGCATCAAAATATATACAAAATGTGCAAAATAAGATCACTAGGCCGAAAAGTTCACCGGTTCCCAAATAATGCTACCGGTGCCCTCCCCACACTTAAAACCAAGCATCGTCCTCGATGCTAAACCGGAGGATCAGTGGGAGGTACAACGATAGGCTCTGGCTCGGGCTGTGGGACCGGCTCCTCCTGAGTCTCTGGTGGTGCTGTAGTGTCATGGGTATCTGGCTGAACTGGTGCCTCCGTAGCCTCCTCCTGATGATCCTGCTCATCGGAGGCTGGAGAATCGGGGAGCGGAGGTAGCTCAGCACCCAAAGAAATTAGTGCCTGATCCATCCGGTCTAATCGGCGTCTAACATGGCATCTCTCTCGCTCCAAGAACCGGAAAAGACGCTGGACCAGGAGATAAGTAGGCTCAGGTACTGGTGGTGGATCTGTAGATGATGAAGGAGCTGCAGCTGTGGAGGATGATGGGGCAGCTGTAGGGGCTGATGGTGAAGGTGTCCCCACGACAGCTCTAGCTCGAGAACGGCGTCTAGCAAGTGGCCTCTCGTGCACCCAACCACCCCAGGGAATAGTAACCTCCCTGTTATCAGCATCAGGGGGCGGTGGTCGCACATCATCGTCTAGCCATGGGACCTCAGCTAGGGCTGCCATACTCGTGACCAATGTAGGAAATAGGAGTAGGCCACGAATATGCGCCCGCCACATGCACTGTCTGATAAGCCTAGGGAAAGAGACCTCCTTCCCCTCCATAACACACCCAATCAATAGAAGCATCTCCATAGGAATCTCAGAGAAGTGGGTGGTGGGAAGGACATAGCAAGCGAATATCATCTGCCAAGTCTTGGCCTCACGAGTCAGATGAGTAAAGAGCATCCCTTTCGGCTTGGTGTTGTTGGCATCCATAACCCATGTGGCATCTGGTAACCCAATAGCACTCCTGAGTGCCTCATAATCAAAGGTCATGCTGTGTATGGCCAACTCAGCCTGCTGATGGGCACACAGCTCATCCGGGACATGACGGCACTGTAGCGCCTCCTCAATCGCAGTCTCAGTAATCATAATCTCCCTACCCCTCACCTGAACCGAATCCAATGTCGGACGGAAGAAGTTACAGTAGAATTCCTTCACCCAAGATACATTGATATCCCCCAAATCCCGGTCAACAAAGTCAATACCCAACTCGAGGATCCGACCGGTAATGGACCGTCTCACATCATTAGGTAGAAGTAACTTCTTCTCAATGTTTAGCTTTGTGGTTCGATATCTAGAAAACCGGAGCTCACAGTATAGGTTGGGGAATTTGTCCGGATTGGTAGAAGGTAACTGCTGGTTTTCTTTTTCCTCATCATTCAATGGGTTCTTAGCATAATGCTTGTAGATGGAAGGAATGGAGGGGGTAGAGTGTTTTCTCTTCTTGGAGGCAGTGGCTATGGCTTTGCCTTTATCCGACATCCTGAAAAAAAAAATATGATAGAATATATACGACATTTAGCATGTAACAAAGAAGGCATGTTCAGGATACAATTATCAAAGGACAATCATGATGTTGCAATGAATATGCAAAAGTGAACAAGTAAACCATGGGTGAACAAATGAACCAAAAAACTGTAATCCTCATTAGGACAACATTACTTATTTAAAAGGCAATAATGTCATCAAAGTGTAAAAGAATGGTTAAAGAATGGTAAAGAGGGGTGGAAGATAATTGGTTAAAGAAGTTAGTGAGTTAGAAAAGTAGGTGAGGAAGATGATGACATGTTTGCGCAATTTAAAAAAGAAAAGATTGTGGTTCATGTTCACAAAGGTTGTTCAAATCCGGGAGGTCGAAAGGAAATAGAAAGTTGCCCAAATTTGAAATAAAGATAAAAATGAAACTAATTTCCTTGAGAATCGGGCAGCATTCCGGCTCAAAATTGGACGTTCCCGGATAGCAAATTATCACAATTAGCATAGAAAACAACATCAAGTAAGTACAGCAACAGAGGTATAGTGTTCAGGTAGCAAGAAGTGCATAAAAACAGTCCAAAATCAGCATACAACATCCAAATAAGCAGACAGCAATTATGCACGAACGGAGCACTTATCAGGCCTAGAATCCTCTATCCAGCCCTAGCTACCTAACAGCAAGTATATCTATCTAACCTAACATACAAAATCTACATTCAAACTAAGTAACATGCAATTATAGTAATTAATCAAAACGAACAGTAAAAAGGAAAAAAAAAACAGAAAAATAACAGACTGGAGTAGGAACCTGGGAGCAGAGAGGAATGAAGAAAGGAAAGGAAACTGGGGGGTAGTGCCAGGAACTGCGCCACCGTGGACGGTGGCCGGAAATGACCGAGAAAGAGCGGCGGTGGTGGCTCGGCCAAGAGAAAGAGGGGAGAGGGAGTGAATTAGAGAAGACGAGGTGAATGAATGAGAGAGAGAGTGAGGCGGTGAGCAGTGGCGGCTGTGGTGGGCGGCGGCGGTGGTGGCCGCGGACAAAGGTGAAGTTGAGAGTCGGAAGGGAGAGAGAAAGAGTGAGTGAAGGGGAGGGAGAGAACGAGGATGAGTGGGGGAGGTGAATGATGGTGGTGATCGGCGGCCGCTGGTGGTGGTCGCCGGAGTAGCAGAAGCGGTTATGGGGGAAAGAAGAGGGAGAAAAAGAAAATGGGGGGAAGAAGAAAGAAGTGCGCTGCGGCGCAACGTTCTTCGCGTCTTAGGGTTCCCATTTTTTTGAATCGGCGCGAGCGCGCATCTTGCGCGTCCGCGCCCATTGAGGAAATTTGGGCCCTACGCGTGCGCGTAGAGCGCGCTTAAGCGTGGATGAGCAAAATGAGGAAGGGACGCGTGCGCGTACAGTGCGCGCACGCGTGCATGGAGTTGGGCTAGGGGCTTAGAGTTGGCCCAACTCAGGCCTAACTCTCTAGAGAATGGCCTAGGAGTCTCGCCACCAGATCTGCGCGCACGCGGCATGTACGCGTCCGCGCGCACCGAGAGGAATGGAGATCCATGCTTGAGCGTGCAGTGCGCTCTAGCGAGGGATGGCAGAAGAGGTAAGGGCGCGTGCGCGTACCGTGCGCGCACGCGTACATGAGATTGGGCCTGAGGCTTAGAATGGGCTTGAGGCACGCCTAACTCTCGGGTCCGTGGCTTAGTTTGGTGGCAGCACGCAAGGACGCGCGCGCGGCAAGTGCGCGTCCGCGTAGGTTGATGATTTATGACAAGATGGCGCGCACGCGGCAAGTGCGCGTCCGCGCGAAGCAAGTTGGGCCAGGGGCTTAAGGTTGGCCCAGAACTGGCTCAACTCTCTGTGGATTGGCTTAATCGTTGCAGCAGCACATTGGCGCGGGCGCGGCAAGTGCGCGTCCGCGTGAACGTCCATGTGCTTAAAGACGGCGCGCACGCACGTTGTGCGCGTCCGCGTGGATCGTGTTGGGCTCAAGGCATAATATTTGCCCAAGGGAGGCCCAACTCTCGGGAATGTGGCTCGTGGTGCATCCACACAGGGACGCGTGCGCGTACATGGTGCGCTCGCGTCCACCCCTTTTTTTTTTCAGAAAACAAACTGCTGGGTGCTCCCCTTAGTGTTCACAACTCTTATTCACTCAACTATCATACAATTCACAAAAAAAAATGCAATTTTTGATATTATTCATCTACTACTAAACACAACATGCATGTGACTAAGCTAACAATTAAGTTGTACAAACAAATTTGTATGAAACATCTACCTACAATGGTAACTCAAATCACTTATTAAGTAAATTTAAAAGATTGGAAAGAGTTTACCATGGTGGGGTGTCTCCCACCTAGCACTTTTAGTTTAAGCCCTTAAGTTGGACATTTTGAGATGCTTGTTGTCATGGTGGCTTATGTTTGTATCCTTGAATCTCCAAGGATCTTTGCTCCTCAATTGGTTGACAGAATTTCCAACCATCTTCATTAAGCTTGGGCAAAGTTCTACCCAAGATATGAGTTCCTCTAGTTGGTCTTCACATAGCGAACCGGGATCCCATATCTTATTTTCGCATCCAACCATTAGGTGAGTTTCATGATTTTGTCGGATGAGCGGTTGGCATAAAGGTGATTGACACATAGAATTCTCTTTACTCCAACAATGCTTCCTTCTAGATCCATACAAAGTGATTCTTGTCCAAACATCATCTCTATACCTTGGGGCCTTGACCTTGATGAGCTTAACACCTACTTTCCAACCACTACACAACTCATTCTTACTTTTAATTCCACAAAGAGTTCTAAGTTGACCATCATTTTCAATCAAACCATATTCAAGTGAGAATTTAAAGCTTAGGGATAGAGATTTTACCCACTTAAATGTCGTATTGGATGGCAATTTGGGGCAAGAGGCTTCCCCACACTTAGACAATGCAGGGTCCACTTCCTTGTGCTCTTCTTTAGTTGTTTTCACCTCTTCATAATTTTCTTCAATTTTAACCTCATCGTCTTTGTTACGTGGCTTGGTGTTATCTTCAAGAACTTCATCTTGTCTAATGAGAGGCGATTCAATTTTAGATAGAAATGCATTGATGAATGGGTTCATCTCTTGATCAACCTCTTCATATTCTTCAATTTCAATATACACCATGCCATTCTCGTCTTCCTCGGGAGGTTGTGCACACTCTTCTATAATTTCAACTCCACGTCCAACGGGTGAGGATTCCATTGTAGAGAGAAATTCATCCATGATTGAATCCATCTCTTGATAAGCCTCTTCTAAGTCTCCAATGATGGTATGCCTTGGAGGTTGCGCACCCTCCTCAACATCAATATCAAGCTTCTTGGAAGAGTGCTCCATGATGCTACATTCCCATGGACTTTCAACATCTCCTAAATCTTCAACCACTTCTTCCCTTTCTTCAATGATCATAGGCTTCTCCAATTGTTCCAACACAAAACTCGACTCCTCCTTTTCTACCGAACTTTCCAATTTCTCCTTCATGCTTTGTTCTTCTCTTGATGTTCCACATGGGGTCACGGAAGTACCTTGAGCATTCAAACATTGATGGGCTAAGGTGGACACCACCGTGGTCAAGTTGGTCACAAACTCAAGTGTATCCCGCTTCATGGCCTCTTGTCCTTTGAAGTAACAAAGTGAGAGAATCGTCTATTGGGGCTTGTGGTGGGTAGGAAGATTCATCGTTTTGGAGAAAGGGTTCATAATAGGAAGGTGGTTCTTTTTGGTAAGGTTGTGGAGATTGTGTGCATTGAGGTGGTTCTTGGTAGTAATCTTGATAGGGTTGTAGTGGTTCTAAAGGTTCTTGCTCATAATGGTCATAAGAGTATGGTATGGATGGTTGGTTGTATGATGGGTATGGGTCATAGGAAGGCGTTTGGTATGGAAAGGCTTGTGAGAATGGTTGAGGTTCATGTTGAGGATGAGATTCATAGGCATATGACGGTGATTGTTGAGTGTCACAAAAAGAGTCATCATAGCCGTTAAATTGACATGCATTAGGATGGGAATTATACCTATAAGTATCCGGAGGTTGTTGCCAATAGGAGTGATCAATTCCTTGAGGCTCCTCCCATCTTTGCTGGTTCCATCCATGGTACATGTTGCCATTAAAGTCCACATTTCCTACAACACAATTAGAGCCAAACTCATAGCCAAAGTGAGAATTCATTATGGAAAAACAAAATAAAACTAACAAAATCTAGTAAACAAGCAAAAGACAAACTATTTACACTATTCACATATGTACAATAACCAATAACATAACACCATTGCAAATCCCCGGCAACGGCGCCATTTTGACGATTGGATTTTTGATGGTATAGAATTTCACAAGTGAAATCTCGTTGAAGTATAGTCTCTAAACCAACAATAATCCTCTTATACAAAAATTTGTTTGTCACAAGTACAAATCCCTAAAATCTATAAACCGAAGTATTTAAACCTCGGGTCGTTCTCCCTAGGATTTACAATAAAGTGTCTTGTTATTGGTTGTGAGTTGTTTTGGGGTTTTTGAGATTATAGACAAGAATTATAAATGGTAAAGGAAACAAACTAACAACTAACAAAGCTCTTGGCAAGATATGAGAACTAGAAGTCATATCCTAGTTATCCTCTTCAATTGTGATAACAAATTGTCCATTGCTCCCACTTAGTTAACCTCTAACTATGGAGGAAAGTCAAGTGGATGAATCAATTTGATTCCTCAAGTCCTAATCAACTCCTAAAGGAATGACTAGCTTTAGAGGCATTCAAATCAATTAGCAATCTCTCCAATTATCAATCAACAAAGGAATTAGATAACTCAAGAGTCACTAATTACTCTACCCAGGCCAAGAGGAACAAAACCTACACTAAAATCCAACCAAGCATTTCATCAAACACTTGGAAGGCACAAAAGAAAAGCAAATCAATTTGACAACAAGAATAGAGTCTAACAACATTTATTGAAAGAAATTATCAACAACAATCAAAAAAACACATTTATTATGAATTACCTTTTATTGAATTGGAAGAAAGTAGAAGGAACAATACTAGATCTACAACAAAATATAAGATCAACATAAAGGAAATTGCAATAAAAGAATGGAAGAGGAATGAATGTAACAACAAGGAATTGAGAAGATAGAAGTAGAAGAAGATGAATCTAAATCTAAATCTAAGAACTAAACTTAAACCTAATCCTAATTCTAGAGAGAAGAGAGAGCTTCTCTCTCTAGAAACTAACTCTAACTAAAACTATCTATCTAATGATCTCCCTTTTTTTCTATGGATGAATGTATGAATGTCTATCAATCCCCTTCAATCCTTGGCTCTTATATGCATTTTTGGCGCCAAAGTTGGTTGCTGAAACCTTCCTAAAATCGCCAGGCACGTGCTGCCTTAATGAGGTCATGTGCGATCATCGACGCGTGCGCGCACGGTACGCGTGCGCGTCCCTGGCCTGTTTCGCAATGTGCGCGCGAGCGCCTTGTGCGCGTGCGCGTGCATGGCTGACTTTGCTTCTTTGACTTTTATGCTTCTCTCCACTTGTATGCTTCCTTCCTTACTTCCTTTGATCCATGCCTAGACTATTTCATCCTGAGATTACTAACAAACACATCAAGGCATCTTGTGGAATCAAAGAGGAAATAGAATTCATCAAAATAAGGCTTAAAAAGCATGTTTTTACACTTAAGCACAAATAAGGGAGAGATAACAAAATCATGCTAATTCCTAGGCTAAATGTGACAAAAGGCTATCAATATGCTCTAAATTCAATACAAAACAAACCGTCAAATTGGGGTTTGTCATATGGACAACTGACGGTTCATCTTGTTACTCAGATTAGGTAATTTTCTTTTCAAAAACTTTTTCAAAATTTTTCTTTTAATTTTCATTTTTCCAAACTATATTTTCGAAAAAAAATTAATAAAAATCCAAAAAAATTAGAAAATCATAAAAATAAAAAATATTTTGTGTTTCTTGTTTGAGTCTTGAGTCAATTTTTAAGTTTGGTGTCAATTGCATGCTTTAAAAATTTTTCTTGCATTTTTCGAAAATTTCATGCATTCATAGTGTTCTTCATGATCTTCAAGTTGTTCTTGATAAGTCCTCTTGCTTGATCTTGATGTTTTCTTGTTTTGTGTTGTTTGTTGTTTTTCATATGCATTTTTCATTTGTTAGAGTCCATGCATTAAAGATTTCTAAGTTTGGTGTCTTGTATGTTCTCTTTGCATAAAAAAAATTTTCAAAATTATGTTCTTGATGTTTCATCATGATCTTCAAAGTGTTCTTGGTGTTCATCTTGACATTCATAGTGTTCTTGCATGCATCTTGTGTTTTGATCCAAAATTTTCATGTTTTTGGGTCACTTTTGTGATTTTTATCTCTCATCTTTAAAAATTCAAAAATAAAAAAATATCTTTTCCTTATATCTCTCCAAATTTTCGAAAATTTGAGTTGACTTAGTCAAAAAATTTTAAAAAATTAGTTGTTTCTTACAAGTCAAGTCAAATTCTCAATTTTTAAAAAAATCTTATCTTTTCAAAATATTTTTCAAAAATCATACCTTTTTCATTTTTTTTATTTATTTTCAAAAATTTTAAAAATTATTTTTCAAAAATCTTTTTCTTATCTTTTATATCTAATTTTCGAAAATTAGCTAACAATTAATGTGATTGGTTCAAAAATTTGAAATTTGCTACTTTCTTGATAAGAAAGGTTCAATCTTTAAATTCTAGAATCTTATCTTGTAGTTTCTTGTTAGTTAAGTCATTTTAAAAATTAAATCTTTTTCAAAATATCTTTTTCTTAAAAATCTTATCTTTTTATCTTATCTTTTTCAAAATTTTATCTTTTTCAAAAATTTGATTTCAAAAAAATATCTTATCTATCTTCTTATCTTCTTATCTTTTTAAAATTAAAATTTCAAAACTTTTTCAATCAACTAACTAACTTTTTGTTTGCTTCTTATCTTTTTCAAAACCAACTAACTACTTCTCCCTCTCCAATTTCGAAAATATCTCATCCTTTTTCAAAATTCTTTTTAATTAATTTAATTATTTTTAATTTAAATTTAATCTTATTTCTTATCCAATTTTCGAAATTACTAACTTTTTTTTTAAAAAAAATTATTTTCGAAATTCACTATCCCTTCTCCTCTTCTATTTATTTAATTATTTACTAACACTTCTCTTCACCTCTCTTCATCTAAATATCCGAACCCATTCTTCTTCACTCTCCTCCCCTTTCCTTTTCTACTAACATAAAGGAATCTCTATACTGTGACATAGAGAATTCCTCTTTCTTTTCTTGTTTTCTTCTCTTTCATATGAGCAGGAATAAGGACAAAAGCACTCCATCATTCTCCATGAAATAAGAGAAGATCAAAAAGCAATGAGGGAGGAGCAACAAAGGCAAGGAAGGGACATAGAAAAGCTTAAGAACATCATTGGTCCTTCAAGAAGAAGACGCCACTAAGGTGGACTCATTCCTTGTTCTTATTTCTCTATTTTTCGGTTTTTTATGTTATATGTCTATTTATGTTTTGTGTCTCTACTTCATGATCATTAGTATGTAGTAACTATGTCTTAAAGCTATGAATAAATTCCATTAATCCTTCACCTCTCTTAAAAGAAAAATGTTTTAATTCAAAAGAACAAGAAGTACATGAATTTCGAATTTATCCTTGAATTTAGTTTAATTATATTGATGTGGTGACAATACTTTTTGTTTTCTGAATGAATGCTTAAACAGTGCATATTTTTGATCTTGTTGTTTATGAATGTTAAATTTGTTGGCTCTTGAAAGAATGATGAACAAAGAGAAATGTTATTGAGGATCTGAAAAATCATGAAATTGATTCTTGAAGCAAGAAAAAGCAGTGAAAAAGAAAGCTTGCGAAAAAAAAATTGAAAAAAATGGCGAAAAAAAAATAGAAAGAAAAAGAAAAAGCAAGCAGAAAAAGCCAATAGCCCTTAAAACCAAAAGGCAAGGGTAGAAAGGATCCAAGGCTTTGAGCATCAATGGATAGGAGGGCCCAAGGAAATAAAATTCAGGCCTAAGCGGCTAAATCAAGCTGTCCCTAACCATGTGCTTGTGTCATGAAGGTCCAAAGTGAAAAGCTTGAGACTGAGTGGTTAAAGTCGTGATCCAAAGCAAAAAGAGTGTGCTGAAGAGCTCTGGACACCTTTAACTGGGGACTCTAGCAAAGCTGAGTCACAATCTGAAAAGGTTCACCCAGTCATGTGTCTGTGGCATTTATGTATCCGGTGGTAATACTGGAAAACAAAGTGCTTAGGGCCACGGCCAAGACTCATAAGTAGCTGTGCTCAAGAATCAACATGCTTAACTAGGAAAGTCAATAACACTATCCAAAATTCTAAGTTCCTAGAGAAGCCAATCATTCAGAAACTTCAAAAGAAAAAGTGAGATGCCAAAACTGTTCAGAAGCAAAAAGCTACAAGTCCCGCTCATCTAATTATAATTAATATTCATTGATATTCTGGAATTTATAGTATATTCTCTTCTTTTTATCCTATTTTGATTTTCAGTTGCTTGGGGACAAGCAACAATTTAAGTTTGGTGTTGTGATGAGCGGATAATTTATACGCTTTTTGGCATTGTTTATTTTAGGTAGTTTTTAGTAAGTTCAAGCTACTTTTAGGGATGTTTTCATTAGTTTTTATGTTAAATTCACATTTCTGGACTTTACTATGAGTTTGTGTGTTTTTCTGTGATTTCAGGTAAATTCTGACTGAAATTGAGGGACTTGAGCAAAACTCTGAAAAAGGCTGACAAAAGGACTGCTGATGCTGTTGGAATCTGACCTCCCTGCACTCGAAATTGATTTTCTGGAGCTACAGAACTCCAAATGGCGCGCTCTCAACGGCTTTGGAAAGTAGACATCCAGAGCTTTCCATCAATATATAATAATCCATACTTTATTCGTAAATTGACGACGTAACGTGGCGTTGAACGCCAAGTACATGCTGCTGTCTGGAGTTAAACGCCAAAAAAACATCATGATCCGGAGTTGAACGCCCAAAACACGTTATAACTTGGAGTTCAACTCCAAGAAAAGCCTCAGCTCGTGGATAGATGAAGCTCAGCCCAAACATACACCAAGTGGGCCCCGGAAGTGGATTTATGCATCAATTACTTACTCATGTAAACCCTAGGAGCTAGTTTATTATAAATAGAACTTTTTACTATCATAATCGCATCCTGGATTGTATTTTGAATCTAGTGATCACATTTTGGGGGCTGGCCTCTCGGCCATGCCTGAACCTTTTACTTATGTATTTTCAACGGTGGAGTTTCTACACACCATAGATTAAGGGTGCGGAGCTCTGCTGTACCTCAAGTATTAATGCAATTCTATTTTCTTTTATTCAAATCTCTCTTATTCTTATTCCAAGATATTCATTCGCACCCAATAACATGATGAATGTGATGATTATGTGATGCTCATTATCATTCTCACTTATGAACGCGCGTGATTGACAACCACCTCCGTTCTACATGCAACCGAGCTTGAATGTGTATCTCTTAGATTCCCCAACAGAATCTTTGTGGTATAAGCTAGATGGATGGCGGCATTTATGAGGATCCGGAAAGTCTCACCTTGTCTGTGGTATTCCGAGTAGGATCCTGGGAATCCGGAAAGTCTCACCTTGTCTGTGGTATTCCGAGTAGGATTCCGGTAATGAATGACTGTGATGTGCTTCAGACTCGCAAGTGCTGGGCGTTAGTGACAGACGCAAAAGAATCAAGGGATTATATTCCAGTAGGCGTGGGAACCAACCAGTGATTAGCCGTGCTGTGACAGAGCGCGTGAGCGTAGTTTTCACTGCGAGGATGGGATGTAGCCTTCGGCCAGGTGATGCCTCCAGACGATTAGCCATGCGAGTGATAGCCGCAGAGGACCATTTTCCCGAGAGGATTAAAAGTAGCCATCGTCGAACGGTGAACCCCTATACACAGCTTGCCATGGAAAGGAGTAAGAACGATTGAGTTGAAGCAGTAGGAAGGTAGGCGTCCTTGAGCCATACAGTATCTCCATATGCTTATCTGAAATTTCCACTCTTGATTTACATAAGTATTTCTATCCCTTTTTATTTTCTATTTATTCCATTAATCAAATTTAAACTAATAATCCAATTATCCTTGAATCTGCCTGACTGAGATTTGCAAGGTGACCATAGCTTGCTTCATACCAACAATCTCTGTGGGATCGACCCTTACTCGCGTAAGGTTTATTACTTGGACGACCCAGTACACTTGCTGGTTAGTTGAACGGAGTTGTGAAAACAACCGATGCCATAATAATGATTTCACACAAATACAAAGAACATGAATCACAATTTCGTCCACCACAAGTATAGCAGGTAGCAGGATGTATACATACAGCTAGGCAAATTCTGGAAATGCATAGCAATCAAAACAAACAAATACACGTGATGCATGCCTGTCCTATGGCTGATGGGGCCCATCTGTCGATTATCCAGTCAACCCGACAAGTCCGAAAACCTTATATTATCCCTCGTCACGCATCCCCAAGAGTCTATGCTTAGAGTTGACATTCATTCATCATATAATCACTCAATGGGGGTTATCCATACCCAAGAATTTATACGTGCCCGGCCACCCTTACGACGCAGGGTCTATAGAGTATCAAGATTCAACCTGGAACACATGGTGGCAGGCCACGGTTTTTACCCAAGGAAACTCGTATCTCATATATCATTTTTCATAAGCCATTTTGTTTTCATAAACAACATATAATCTTATATCAAGCCATGGCATTAAACCTTATTTAATTTTCTCATTTCCTTCATATAACTCATCATTTTATCTCTTACTTCATCCCCAAGTTATCTTATTTTCCTAGCTCCAACTAGCTACTGGACTTAGTACTACACTCTAAGTCTAAAAGGAAAGAAAATGGAGGTTTAGAAGTAAAAATTTGGTTTAAAACAGCCAAAATCCAATTTTGCAGCAAATAGGGGCCACGCGTATGCGTGGGCTACGTGCATGCATGGAACGAACAACAAGTCACGCATGCGTGTGAGTCATGCGCTTTAGCTTTCATGCGCACGCATGGCTACTCACGCATGCGTCGTCAAAGTGCCATACCACGCGTACGCGTGGATGGGAGTTTTTCCAAAATGGCCAAAATGCCCAGAAAGCTACTGCAACCCTGTTTTTGGTACCTTGTAACACAGATTCACATGCCAAACTTCTGTCGTCAATAACTTTCTCTACGAAATTCTATTTTTCAAAATATTGATATCGTTCAAAAGCTTGTAAAATCATCTTTCATTTGAAACAAACCACAATTCCATCCAAAATTTGGAGATCAAGTTATGGACCTCCATAGTTCACCCAAATCCACTTTTTCTTAATTGGCTTCCAAGCCTCATTTTCATCAATCTCATGTTCCTTACCATCAAAACTTGTATGTCATTAACATATCATCTCATTTCATTAAGAACCATTACCAAAATTGCCTTTAACCAATTCAACAATCCTTAACCCCCAATATATATCAACATATATCAACACTTTATTACACATATCAACATCTTCATCAATCCCTCACTAATGATCTCAAGCACACATGTACAACAATAACAACTCTTTCTCATAACTCCCAATATTAGCTCAATCCCAAGAATACAAACTCTTTACTTCAACAACTCACAAACACATATCAACATATATCACTTATATAAACAACCTTTCATTATTATATATCAACACTTCACATTTGTTTTTCCTCCAACACATAAATCAACCCTTTATTACTCATTCAATTCCAATACAAGTTTAACCATAAATTCATCCAACAACTTTACAATGCTAATCATTTAATGCACATAATCAATTCAACTTATCTTATGGTTCTTCTAGGCTAAGTTTTCACAACACCTTAAATGTTAAACGCGCGAAACCTAAACCATACCTTAGCCGATCACTTTATTAAACCCAAGGCAGCCTCACAAGCTATAAAACAGCCCCTCAAGCCTAGAGTAACCAGCCACAAACATAGTTTCAATCACCACCAAGCCTCCAAAGGTCCACCTTTCAAGTTTAATGCTCATATACAAACTTAATTCACACCTAACACGTATATACATCCAAATTCAGATTTTTTACATAATGAAATTAAGATTATATTAGGGTTTAAGTGGTCTTTACCACACCCATATGCGTAGTGACTCAAGCCCAATAAGCTTCGAAAGCTAAATCGAACCTAAAATACCGATTTTGGCAAGATTTCATCACAAGAGCTCAATTTTACAAATAGAAAGGGGGAATGAGAATCTGAAATGAAATTGAAGCTTATCCATGAAATTGATCTGATAGAAACGTAGAGCTCGACGTGCTGGACGCGTGGCCGCAAACAGTGCGGCGATCGGTGCTCGAACGGAGAAGTTATGGCGTTTGGAAATTGAGACAAGGGTTTCGCCCCTTCCCTTCTTCTCCCTGTGCCTAGCACCGCTTCTGCTGTGTTCTTAGAAGAGAAAATGAGCTTTATCTCATTTATATGTTGAGCTGGTTGGGCCCATGGGCCCGGTTTGGGTCCGGTCCAACCGGTTTGGCCCATCCAATCCAATTTCGGACCAAATTTTTCGAAATTGGTATCAAAATTCTCGTTTTGATGAGCTCTATCCTATTTTTATATTACTTTCTTATTTCTAATTTTTCTATTTAAAATTCGATTTATTGACTAATTATTTACCAATTTTAGCGGGGTTTACAATATGTCTACCATGACTGTTATATTTTCATAGATGGATGATGAGCGGATATTTTATATGCTTTTTGGGGGTAATTTCATGTAGGTTTTAGTATGTTTTAGTTAGTTTTTAATAGATTTTAATTAGTTTTTAGGCAAAAATTATATTTCTGGACTTTACTATGAGTTTGTGTGTTTTTCTATGATTTCAGGTATTTTCTGGCTGAAATTGAGGGAGCTGAGCAAAAATCTGATTCAGGCTGAAAAAGGACTGCTGATGCTGTTGGATTCTGACCTCCCTGCACTCGGAATGGATTTTTTGGAAAGTAGACATCCAGTGCTTTCCAGCAATATATAATAGTCCATACTTTGCGCGAAGATAGACGATGTAAACTGGCGTTCAACGCCAGTTCCATGTTGCATTCTGGAGTTGAACGCCAGAAACAGGTTACAAGTTGGAGTTAAACACCAGAAACAGGTTACAACCTGACGTTTAACTCCAGAAACAGCCCCGGCACATGAGAAGCATAAGTCTCAGCCCCAGCACACATCAAGTGGGCCCCAGAAGAGGATTTCAGCACTATCCATCTTAGTTTACTCATTTTCTATAAACCTAGTGATGAGCGGATAATTTATACGCTTTTTGGCATTGTTTTTAGTATGTTTTTAGTATGTTTTAGTTAGTTTTTAGTATATTTTTATTAGTTTTTAGTTAAAATTCACTTTTCTGGACTTTACTATGAGTTTGTGTGTTTTTCTGTGATTTCAGGTATTTTCTGGCTGAAATTGAGGGACTTGAGCAAAAATCTGATTCAGAGACTGAAAAGGACTGCAGATGCTGTTGGATTTTGACCTCCCTGCACTCGAAGTGGATTTTCTGGAGCTACAGAAGCCCAATTGGCGCGCTCTCAACGGCGTTGGAAAGTAGACATCTTGGTCTTTTCAGCGATGTATAATAGTTCATACTTTGCCCGAGATTTGATGGCCCAAACCGGCGTTCTAAATCAGCTCAAGAATGCCCGGCGTTAAACACCGGAACTGGCACAAGAATGGGAGTTAAACGCCCAAACTGGCACAAAAGCTGGCGTTTAACTCCAAGAAAAGTCTCTACACGAAAATGCTTCAATGCTCAGCCCAAGCACACACCAAGTGGGCCCGGAAGTGGATTTTTATGTCATTTACTCATTTCTGTAAACCCTAGGCTACTAGTTCTCTACAAATAGGACCTTTTGCTATTGTATTTTCATCTTTAGATCTTTGAATCTTTGGATCCTTGATCATTTGGAGTCTTTTGATCATGTTTTGGGGGCTGGCCTCACGGCCATGCCTGAACCTTGTTCTTATGTATTTTCAACGGTGGAGTTTCTATACACCATAGATTAAGGTGTGGAGCTCTGCTGTACCTCGAGTATTAATGCAATTACTATTGTTCTTCTATTCAATTCAGCTTGTTCTTATTCCAAGATATTCATTCGCACTCAAGAACTTGATGAATGTGATGATTATGTGACGCTCATCATCATTCTCACTTATGAACGCGTGCCTGACAACCACTCCCGTTCTACAAGCAAACAAGGCTTGAATGTTTATCTCTTGGATTCTTTAATCGGATTCTTCGTGGTATAAGCTAGAATTGATGGCGGCATTCAAGAGAATCCGGAAGGTCTAAACCTTGTCTGTGGTATTCTGAGTAGGATTCAATGATTGAATGACTGTGACGAGCTTCAAACTCTTGAAGGCTGGGCGTTAGTGACAGACGCAAAAGAATCAATGGATTATATTCCAACCTGATTGAGAACCGACAGATGATTAGCCGTGCCGTGACAGGGTGCGTTGAACATTTTCACTGAGAGGACGGGATTGTAGCCACTGACAACGGTGATGCCCAACATACAGCTTGCCATGGAAAGGAGTAAGAAGGATTGGATGAAGACAGTAGGAAAGCAGAGAGACGGAAGGGACAAAGCATCTCCATACGCTTATCTGAAGTTCTCACCAATGAATTACATAAGTATCTCTATCTTTATGTTTTATTCATATATCATCCATAACCATTTGAATCTGCCTGACTGAGATTTACAAGGTGACCATAGCTTGCTTCATACCAACAATCTCCGTGGGATCGACCCTTACTCGCGTAACATTTATTACTTGGACGACCCAGTGCACTTGCTAGTTAGTTGTGCAAAGTTGTGTTTATACCATGGTATTGAGCACCAAGTTTTTGGATTCATTATCGGGGATTATTTGAGTTGTGAAAAGTAGTGATCACAATTTCGTGCACCAAGTTTTTGGCGCCGTTGCCGAGGATTGTTTTGAGTATGGACAACTGATGGTTCATCTTGTTGCTTAGATTAGGTATTTTTTTCAGAGTTCTTAAGAATGAATTCTAGTGTTTCAAAGTGATGTTCTTATCATCACCAAAGCTGATTGATTCTCATCAATTTAGCTCTTGAATGCAATGTCCTGCTAAAGCTTGGCTAGCCATGTCTAATTCCTTTAGACTAAAGCTTTAGACTAACATTGCATGATTCCTGGAATTCTCATTAAGAATTTTGATACCTTTATTTTCTTTTCCACTTAATTTTCGAAAAATCCAAAAAAAAAATTACAAAATTATAAAAACCAAAAATATTTCTTGTTTGAGTATAGTGTCTCATTTTAAGTTTGGTGTCAATTGCATGTTTCTGTTCTTCTTGCATTCATTCATGTGTCTTAAGTGATCTTCAAGATGTTCTTGATGATTTCATTGCTCTGATCTTTAAATTCTCTTGACTTGAGTGTTTTGTGTTTCTCATGTGCATTCTCATTTTGTTAGTGTCAATAGTATACAAACTGCTAAGTTTGGTGTCTTGCATGCATTGTTATTTGATTTCAGTTGCATTTTGATTATTCTTCAGCATTAAAAATCCAAAAATATTTTTAATTTGTGTCTTTTCAAGTCAATAATACAGAGAATTGAAGATTCAGAACATACAGCAGAGGAATTACACAGAAAAAGCTGGGCGTTCAAAACGCCCAGTGAAGAAGGCAAACTGGCGTTTAACGCTGGTGCGCGAAATTGTGAACAATACTTTTCACAACTCTCATAATCCCTGGTCATGAACTCCAAAAAATTTGGTGGTTCAATTCCATGGCATTACACAACTTCGCACAACTAACCAGCAAGTGCACTGGGTCGTCCAAGTAATACCTTACGTGAGTAAGGGTCGATCCCACGGAGATTGTTAGCATTGAAGCAAGCTATGGTCATCTTGTAAATCTTAGTCAGGCAAACTCAAATGTATATGATGATGAATGAAACAACATAAAAGATAAAGATAGTGATACTTATGTAATTCATTGGTAGGAACTTCAGATAAGCGTATGAAGATGCCTTCCCTTCCGTCTCTCTGCTTTCCTACTGCCTTCATCCAATCCTTCTTACTCCTTTCCATGGCAAGCTCGTGTAGGGTTTCACTGTTGTCAGCAGCTACCTCCCATCCTCTCATTGAAAACAATTGCATATGCTCTGGTCACAGCATAGCGGAATTCATCTGTCGGTTCTCAATCAGACCGGAATAGAATCAGTGATTCTTTTGGCGTCTGTCACTAACGCCCCGCCCTCAGGAGTTTGAAGCACGTCACAGTCATTCAGTCATTGAATCCTACTCAGAATACCACAGACAATGTTAGACCTTCCGGATTCTCATGAATGCTGCCATCAGTTCTCGCCTATACCACGAAGACTCTGATCTCACGGAATGGCTGGCTCGTTTGTCAGGCGAGCACTCGGTTGTCAGGCGATCAACCATGCATCGTGTTATCAGGAATCCAAGAGATATTCACTAAGCCTCAGATGCTTGTAGAACAAGAATGGTTGTCAGTCACCTTGTTCATGGGTGAGAAGGATGATGGGCGTCAATCATCACCTTCATCAAGTTGAAGAACAAGTGATATCTTGGACAAAGAACAAGCGGAATTGAATGGAAGAACAATAGTAATTGCATTAATACTCGAGGTACAGCAGAGCTCCACACCTTAATCTATGGTGTGTAGAAACTCCACCGTTGAAAAATACATAAGCATAAGGTCTAGGCATGGCCGAATGGCCAGCCTCCCAATGATCTAAGATAGCATAAAACGAAGATAGCTACCAAAGTCTTCTAATACAATAGTAAAAGGTCCTACTTATAGATAACTAGTAGCCTAAGGTGTACAAAGATGAGTAAATGACATAAAAATCCACTTCCGGGCCCACTTGGTGTGTGCTTGGGCTGAGCAATGAAGCATTTTCGTGTAGAGACTCTCCTTGGAGTTAAACGCCAGCTTTAGTGCCAGTTTGGGCGTTTAACTCCCAATTAGGTGCCAGTTCCGGCGTTTAACGCTGGAATTTCTTGAGGTGACTTTGAACGCCGGTTTGGGCCATCAAATCTTGGGCAAAGTATGGACTATTATATATTGCTGGAAAGCCCAGGATGTCTACTTTCCAACGCCGTTGAGAGCGCGCGCCAATTGGGGTTCTGTAGCTCCAGAAAATCCACTTTGAGTGCAGGGAGGTCAGAATCCAACAGCATCTGCAGTCCTTTTGAGTCTCTGGATCAGATTTTTGCTCAGATCCCTCAATTTCAGCCAGAAAATACCTGAAATCACAGAAAAATACACAACTCATAGTAAAGTCCAGAAAAGTGAATTTTAATTAAAAACTAATAAAAATATACTAAAAACTAACTAAAAGATACTAAAACATACTAAAAACATGCCAAAAAGCATACAAATTATCCGCTCATCACAACACCAAACTTAAATTGTTGCTTGTCCCCAAGCAACTGAAAATCAAATAGGATAAAAAGAAGAGATATGCAATGAACTCCAAAAATCTATGAAGATCAGTATTAATTAGATGAGCGGGGCTTTTAGCTTTTTGCCTCTGAATTTTTGGCACTCACTTATCCTTGGAATTCAGAATGATTGGCCTCTTTAGGAACTTAGAATCCAGATAGTGTTAATGATTCTCCTAGTAAAGTATGATGATTCTTGAACACAGCTACTTCATGAGTCTTGGCCGTGGCCCAAAGCACTCTGTCTTCCAGTATTACCACCGGATACATACATGCCACAGACACATAATTGGGTGAACCTTTTCAGATTGTGACTCAGCTTTGCTAAAGTCCCCAATTAGAGGTGTCCAGGGTTCTTAAGCACACTCTTATTGCCTTGGATCACACTTTATTTCTTTCTTTTTCTTTCTTCTTTTTTTTTCGTTTTTTTTTTTCGTTTGCTTCCTTCTCTCTTCTCTTTTTTTTTTTTTTTTGTATTCACTGCTTTTTCTTGCTTCAAGAATCATTTTTAATGATTTTTCAGATCCTCAGTAACATGTCTCCTTTTTCATCATTCTTTCAAGAGCCAACATTCATGAACCACAACTTCAAAAGACATATGCACTGTTTAAGCATACATTCAGAGAACAAAAGTGTTGCCACCACATCAAATTAATTAAACTACTATAAAATTCAGAATTCATGCAATTCTTTTCTTTTTCAATTAAGCACGTTTTTATTCAAGAAAGGTGATGGATTCATAGGACATTCATAACTTTAAGGCATAGACACTAAGATACTAATGATCACAAGACACAAACATGGATAAACATAAGCATAATTTTCGAAAAACAGAAGAATAAAGAACAAGGAAATCAAAGAACGGGTCCACCTTAATGATGGCGGCTCTTTCTTCCTCTTGAAGATCCTATGGAGTGCTTGA